>NC_083400.1:915000-1015000 GCF_030864355.1 Cutaneotrichosporon cavernicola | reverse complement strand
GCGCTTTGCAGCGCAGCAGGCGAGCCGTAAGCTGGCGCGCGCTGTCATGCACGGGACGTTGGACGACATTGACCGCGTCGACTTTGACTTTGCTGTTATCGACGTGGTCCTTCAGCTGTGAGTGCGATAGAGAGAGAGAGTGGGGGTGTAACCCTATGTGTGTGTGTGTGAAATCGAACCGCTCATCACTGCTGTGTCAATTCATACGCTGACGACAGCAACGACCAGGCGCGTGTCGAGTCCCGCGCGGCCAAGGTGTCCGTCTCGGGCAGCGTCGCGGACTGGCATGTGTGGCTACGGGCCGCCGCCGCCGAGGTTGCTGATACGGTGAGTTTATTCTTGTGCTCGCCGCCATGCTGCGATGCATGCTGATCCCCGTCCGCAGGGCATGCGCACTCTTGCAAAACTGCCAGGTGCTGAGCGCGTTATCGCGCTGTGGGCGCCGCGCAACCCGACATGCAACGACGTGCCGGGCGACCTTGCACTTGAGCGCCTTGTCGTCGAGTACATGGACCAGCTGTGGCAGCTGCGCGACACGAACGAAGGGTACGCCCCGCCGCCGCCCAGCACCGCTGCGCGCGCGGCTCTGCGCCGCTACGGGCCCGGCGACGTGGAAAAGTCGGGCCTGTGGGATACACTCGCGGTGGACACACGCACTGGAGTGATCACCAGATTCAAGCGCAACTGGCAAGGAGTTCCGGTCGAGGAGGACTGTAACGCGCAAGGAGTCCCGGGGCCCGTTGCGGCCATGCGTGTCGACAGACACGCTCAGGCCAACTCCGATGAAGCCCTATGGGAGGCTGGCACGAGCAGCCCAGATCTCTGCCCGTCGACTGATACCACCACGACCGACGACTCGATATCCAGCTCCGAGTCGGTCTTGGCCGCGGCCGCAAAGTCGCGTGCGCGAACTGCCGCGTCACCCACCCTACTCCACACGGCCGTTGGTGCTGACCGCGACGACGACCATGTCAACCCGCCAAAGTAACAGACACCTGACATTCCGAGAACCGCCTTTCGTGTATTCCCACCCCGACTCCAGAACAACGTCTACTGCTGTGTTTTGTATCGTTACCAGATGTATCATGTGTATGAGGTCCTTCCAAGTGTCGCAGTCAACGCTGCAGACTTTCCCAAGAGCAGGTTCGTATGAATGTGCCTGAGACGACTGTAATGATGCAGACAGCAGGGGGCAGCCCATCACTCTACTGCTTCCTTGGCTTCGATGCGCAATGACTGCAATGCAGCATGCTCGACCCCGGGACAGACAGTCCCGCTATCGTGCCTGTATTAGCTGCCGTGATGAGACCCAGGGTTCAATACCCCCAGGACGTAGCCAGATCCTTCATAGCACGTGCCCGCCAACCTCTCCGTCGGCTCGCTGACCCGCGCCCATCACCATGCACGGCAATGCCCATCACGACGACTAGCCATGACCAATATAAGCGGGCTTCCACGCTCCTCCAGTGCACTATCCTTCGGCACTCGAGGTGCGCTCGGCGGCAAGTGAGGATTCTTTCAATATTTTGACCTGCCACTCGCTGGGATATTCCACCGGGTTTTCTGCGCTCGAGGAGTTCTTATCCATCGGTAGTCTATTCCTTAGAATATGTCACTGACTATGCTTAGAGCTTCATTTCAAGTCCTTCCATGCATCTCTATCCCTTGTCGTGTGCGGTCTTCCAAAGACGGGTGTGGCACCTCAAAGTGGAGGCACGGGCCCAAATTGTCCGAACACTTTTGGTAGGGTACTGTATGGGGATGTGGGTTTGAGCGCTCATATGAATCTGTGCAGCTTGTCGTTTATCGTCATGTGTCAAGGGTGTATAAGAAAGAGAGAGGAAGAGACAGAGAGACGGCGGTATTCTCCACATAATCAACATTCAACTAGTCGACTCCCGACTCATTTCATTCGCATGACGCGGCTAGCCATGCTGGCCTTCACATTTAGCATCACAAAACTTACTACAAAATTACGTCGGCACCACCCAAATAACGGCAATAAAACAGACTAATAGATTACGCCTCTTGCACCTGTGTGTCGGTGTGCTTGGATTCAGCATCGTGCTCGAATGCCCGGACGTTGTTGCCCGCGAACAGCCGGTCGACATCCTCGAAATTCATACCCTTGGTCTCGGGGTAGAAGAAGTAAATGGGAGGGAGGAAGGCGGCGTTGATGACTGCGAAGACCTTGTCCGTCAGCTCGAGTCGTCATTCCAGAGGTCAATACTACTCACAATGTAGAATTTGTAGTGAATCTTCTTCAGAGCAATGGGCGTAATTTGGACAACCGCATAGTTGGTGATCCAGTTGCAGGCCGTAGAAATTGACGAACCCTTCTGGCGGAGACGAAGCGGAAGGATTTCGGAGGGGTAGACCCAGACAACTGCCTGGAAGCCAATCTGGGGTCAGCTGAGAACGGGCTAGAAATCTCACAGTAAAGAGACCGAGATACACAAAGAGAAACGCAGTTGCCGCCCCTCCCGCTGCCTTGCTGTGGGTCGTGTCGACCTTGTACACGAGGCCTGCTTCGAGGCAGAAGCATACAGCCATGAGTGAGATGCACACAAGGAGCAGCTTGCGGCGGCCAACTGTGTCGATGAGGAAGCAATTCTTGAGACTACGCGATCAACATGCCCACCTTCGTTGCTTGATGTGAACGCTGTCCAAAAGGCTCCGTGGCGAGAGCGGTGTGAGTTACACGCTAGCAGCGGCTAGAGGCGGGATGGGTGGCCTCCTCCTGTCACCCTTGCGGGCATATGGTACCTTGCTTGCTCATCCGCATCCTGCAATCCACGCTTCTCGTTTCCGCTTAGCTTGGACAATATGAATGGAGGGTGCATGTCTTGCAGAAGTGAGAACAGGTCAAGTGATGAAGCTCACGATCACGGTTGTAGACGGATAGTGGGAGCCGCCTACAGCCGGGTTGTTGTGACCAGTTGGGATGCGCTAGTGAAACATGTAGCCAAACCACCCACTTCTTATGAACTGTATTCTGTCCATTGCACGCTACCATACTCCCAACCCCACGATGAGCCTCCCAAGCTCCGTACAGGTGGGTGCGATCGGACAGTCCACATTAACAGGCAGCTCCTCTATCCGAAAGTGCACGCCGTGCTACCAAACGGCTTCCAGCGCCATCCTTTCAAGGACACCATTCTCTGCACCGACACGACTGCGGCGCTGGGTAACAAGTCGAGTCCGTTCGTGGCCACACACCCGTCCTTCCTCGCACTCCTTGGTCCAGCTCCATCGGTACGAGTACTAGCCGCCCAGGATCGTTCGTTTGCACACGAAGCCGGCGTGTGGGTTCCCACCCACGACGGTGCGGGCGAGGTATGGTTCACTTCCAACCTGTATGACGGGCCGACGCGCTCTGACGGCCTCCGTGAGCGCACAGTGGAAGTTAGCCGTATAAACCTCGGAACAGGCAAAGTCAACCCCGTCCAGCTACCAGTGTATGGAGGCAACGGCGCGTGCCCGTATGGCGACTACCTGCTGTTTTGCGACCAGGGCGCGGGTCGGGGCGTGCCGTCGGCGCTCACACTGGTGGATCCTAGCAATCCAGCAGACGTGAGGCCGATTCTGAACAACTTCCACGGTCGCGCATTCAACTCGCTCAACGATGTCATTGTCCTTCCACCCAGGTCGACCGAGGATCTTCCTGGCAGCGGGGAGGCAGAGTCGTCCCGTCTACCGGCTCGCGGCTCCACAGTGTGGTTCACTGACCCCACATACGGCCACGAGCAGGGCTTTCGCCATACGCCCGAACTTCCCTCACAAGTCTACGTCTTCAATCCCGAGACGGGCGACATCCGCGCCGTCGCAGACGGCTTTGACCACCCCAACGGCATCTGCTTCAGCCCCGACGGCAAGACGTGCTACGTGACAGATACCGCGCACATTCGGGGCTGCGGCACGCTCGATCCTCACAAGCCGAGCACAATGTGAGTCAACGTCGGAGCATAGAATGGGCAGTCTGCGTAGTACTGACCATCCCCAGCTACGCGTTTGATGTCGTGTGGCCCGGCGTCGACCTGGATATTGGAGGACCGTCCCTGCAAAATCGCCGCCTCTTTGCGTTTGCCGACTGTGGTGTGCCGGATGGTAGTAAGTGGTTACAAAAAGGATGCTGGGCATCCGCTGATGCTTGCCAGTCAAGTGCGATACTTTGGGAAACGTGTACTCGGGATGCGGTGATGGTGTCCACGTGTGGAGTGAGTCGCATTCAGTCGGCACGACTACTAGGACTGATTAGGACTGATTGGCAGACAAATACGGCACACTCGTTGGAAAGATAGTGCTTGGCCTAGCTGATGACAACATCGGAGCAGGCTGCGCCAACTTCTGCTTCGTGCCTGGAGGGAAATTGGTGTGCTTTGCGGAGAACCGCATCTACTTGGTGGAGGGCCTCGCTGTTGAGGGTGCACTGTTGTAGATTTAACACGAGAGCTATGCTTTCTGGATGCACCACCATGAGTGCTAGTTATCGAACTAGGTATCTTTCACTTGCTCGAACCTTATTCACCGCCATGTCGTACCACCACTTGTATGTCAGGCGTCTAGAAACGCTCGTGCTGAAGGGTCTGTGATAGCGGTGAGGGGCATAGCCAGCCATTCCACCTAATCCTGGTGATGTTAATTTCAGAACTAGAACCTGCGTGACCTTGGGATAACGTTCGGTGCATCAGCACATATTTGAGGGTGCTGGTGTTGGCGGCGGTCGGCTGTCGACAGCAACGGACAACCCAACAGCTGGCATCTTCACCAAAAAGGACGCCAGAAGTGCTTCTGCAACTTCTACAAGTGAGGTAGTGCCTGCCTGCGGAATTGTAATCGGGATCAGAACACCGACGAAGCCACGTCGACGGTCCGGGTGGCCAGTGAGCAGTAATTTTGAGGATGCCAATGCTGCCTCAGCGAGGGACTTACCGCATTTCTCTGCGATACCCAGGGGAGGTTGGCGGCATCATCCGGAAAGACCCGGAATGAAGCTGGGATCAGTAGACGTGCCGTATGCGTCGCGCTCAGACATTGACACAACACCGTTGCACCATGACCTGCCTAAGAAGAGAGTCGCCACAAATGTTGCGTACCATCTCCTCCTCGACGAGCTCGAGCTTGACGGCACGCGGAACATGATCCTTGCCTCGTGCATCTCATGACTGTGCCTTCAGCTGACTTTAGGTCTGTCAACACTGGAGTCCCAGAAGAGTGCCATTATGGAGAGCCTCTAATAATCTGTGGACCAGGACGAGTACCCTGCTACGGGCAGGAGTTCCACGAGGGCAGTGGGAAGCGACCAAGTGAGGGGGGAGTGAACAAGGTCCCGAGAAATTGAGGAAGAGCAACGGTTGTGAGCTGTGACAGTGACAGGATGTTCCAGCTCGCTTTGAGGGACCAGCTGGGGTGAGGTTTTAGCTCTTGTCGCATGGGACAGAAGGCATGTATGAGACACCAAGCCCAGAGCACAGCCCACAAATGCAATCTGTGCCCATGAGATGGGGCTTCAGCCGAGATGGTTTGCAGATAGAGTGGTGCGCAACAGGTGTTCAGTTTTCAATTTTGATGGCCTTTGCCGCAGCCATTGTTTCATGTGCACACTGGCACGTCTCCATTGAGACAGGAAGGTAAGTGCAGGAGCGACACGTATGAATGACGAGGCACTCTCGGCGTGCAGCTCAGTAAGAGATTGGATACTGGACGCGTACACGCATCGCTCGCTCATTCCGTCTTTGAAGGCAACGGTTCCGCTTGTGGAATGCGATCTGGGCGAGCGGAGATGAAGCGGTGATCCAAAATTGCCGATATCCGACTTTGAAAGCAACGTTACGTCAACTCTCGGTCATCCCGAAAACACACTCCACACCCCACTGTTTGTCTCCATCTCTCTCTCTCTCTCCCAACTCGGCGCCTGCGACGATGTCTGTGGATCAACAACTACTTGAAGCCCTTGGCCTGGGCATTCCTACCAGTAGTGAGAATAACAAGGATGAAAAGGAGCGGGCGCGAGCTAACAAAAAGCCACCACCTCGTCGACAGGGCAAACCTCCCCGCTCACCACGTCGTCACTCTCGCCCGCCACCGCCTCTGACTGTGAATTCCCCCCTCCATCCATCGCCCCACTGACCTGCAGGGACACTGTCAGATTCGGGCCTCGTAACACCACATTCGCTTGACATAGACGTCGGTACCTTGCTACAAGACGGTGAGTAATGACGGGCGCTCACCGCTGAGACCCAGTCGCCAGCTCGAAACCAAGCAATCCACAATCGGATGGTCTGTCATCAACCATGCTTGCACCGGAAAGCTTCTCTGCGTACCTAACCGACGATTTGAAGTGGACGGCCGTGCTTGGGCGCGATACTTGTGCAGAGACGGCTTTCGTGTACTGCGTCAAGTCGACAAAGATCTTCTGCCGCCCAACATGCCCCTCCCGCCGCCCCCGACGTGAAAACGTCGAGTTTGCCACCGACAGCATCCAGGCGCAGGTGATGGGCTACCGCTCCTGCCAACGCTGTCTACCCGAAGGTTTAGCGAGCCCCCACGAAGCTCGACAGGGCATTGCCGTCGCACACGCCCAAGTCATTATCCGGGAAGCCGTCCAGGCCGGCAGACCTGTGCCGAGCCTCGTGGAGCTTGCAGAGATGGTCGGCATGAGCAAGTTCTATTTTCTGCGCGTGTTCAAGAGCAGCGTGGGATTGACGCCTGTCCGTTTCGCTCGTAACCTGAGAGGCAGTGAGTCTAGTCGATGGCTTGGAGTGTTTCCAGCTAATCGAAGCTGTGCGAACAGTAAGAAGCTGAGGATGTCGACACCGGGCCCTTACTGGCGAGCAGGGACCTCGTCTATACTGGCGGTGCACTTCCATGGGCAGCAGTATGGAACGCTTTCCAGATGAGCGTCATGCACTGGAGTTGGAGCCAGTCACTGCTTCAAATCCCTCGACCAGGCAAAATGCATGGTAGCACTTATAGCTCCGCACGTGGCGAACGCCAGCCAGGTCCTGGCCGCATCCGTAATCCAGTGATGAGAGGCTTGGGCTCCTAATAGGGCCATAGGGCGGAGCATGTTGTTTTAATCACAGACTAAAGTACAGTGCGTCTATACGTTCCCCTCTGTATCCACATCTTCGGTCATGATCATCGTGGTCAAAATTGCGCGCTCTTTGCCACCGTGGAACTGTAAAGCCTCCTACCTGATCTTTCAAGCAACGGACGTGAATTATCCGGCACAGTTGGGCCGCAAGAACGAGCAGTTTGCATGGCTCTGCATGATTCTTCGAGAGTCAAACCACGGTTCATGCTAGCATGCTGTGCTAGAGGACTATCTAAGCCCGCGCAACTACCGCCCGGTATCTAATCTCCCCCTTGCCCAGGCGCTCTAGCGCTTCGTTAATGCCTTCCTCGGTAAAAGGGAAGGACTGGACGATTGGCCGAATGCCGTGGAAAGCCGCAAAATCGAGCATCTCGCGATGCAGGACGGGCGGGGTAGGGAGACTGCCACGAATCGCAATCGCGTTCATGACTAGCAGCATGTAGGGCACATTGAGCTCGGACATGTCGACAGTCATGGCCATGATGCTACCACCACGGCGCACGAGGGGAACGACCTTGTTCCAGTCGGGCTGCTGTGCTCCTGAGAGAAGCAGGCAGTCGACAGGCTTGAACTTGTCCGAGTCGATGCTCGAAAGAGTGTGGAACTCGGAGGCGCCGAGTGATCGAGCGTCTTTCTCCTTTGAGCTCGAATGTGAGAGAACGACGACCTCGCAGCCCATCTTTGCAGCGAATTGGAGTGCCAGATGGCCAAGTCCGCCGAACCCGAGGATCCCGACTCGGCTGTTCCATCCGATGTTGCCAGACTTGAGGCCCGAGTAGACGGCAGCGCCAGCGCACATGAGCGGCGCAGCTTCTTCCGATGAGATGGCGTCGGGGATGCCAAAGACAAACTCGTCGTCCCACATCGCGTGTGTCGAGAATGAACCCTGGTCCAAGTTCGTCGAGCCGTACAGCTGCCTCTCATCGCAGTAGAGTTGCTGGCCACGGTCGCACTCGCGGCACGAGCCACAGCTGCCATGGCAATAGCCCCATCCGACGCGGTCGCCCCTGCTCGTTAGCATCTGGTTATTTATGCCTGGCGACGGACGGTGACTCACTTCTTTAAAGTCTTAACAGAGGGACCGACGGCACGGATGATGCCTACGCCTTCGTGGCCAAGAACCATGTCTTGCTTGCGGTAGTGCTCGTCTGTACCGCAAATGCCGGAGTGGGTCACCTCGATGAGGACTTGCTTGCCCTGGGGCTCCAGGATTGTGGTAGCTTTGTGCTGAACCACCTTGCCGCTAGCCGAACCCTTGAAGACTGTGATGCTGGACATTGTACTTGTTGAAGTGCTTGGTGAAGAGGTTGAAGCGCTGGTTTATAGACTCCATCTTGCTGTCGACTTGGTCTTTATATCATGTTGTTAGATGGAAATGTTGCCTTTGAAGTAGGTCGGAGGTCGGAGCCTGTTGCCTTTGAAGTAAGTCGGAGGTCGGAGCTTCTCACTTGAAACCAGTGGTCAGTCCGCCAGTCGGGGAGATTCTGGGAGTGCTCAATTATTCTGATGTTGCTTTCAAAGAGTCAATCCGATTCGGGTTCCTCTTTTCCCACATTTGAATACCAGGCACGTGCGGTTATTGCTTTCGAAGTTGGTGGTGCCTTACCGGAAGGTATTGCTTTCAACGTCTACTCTCACATTTGGGGGGGGGCGGGAGATTGCTTTTGCTGCCGAACACGGATGAGCAACGTTATCTCAAAGCGCCGACTACTACAATTTCTCCACGCTGCAGCATATATAATCCTCGCGGAGGGATGAGAACGCTCCAACAACCAACAAGTCTTCACGACCTTCCTCACCCCTCGCCACCCAACAGCAACGCAAATCAAACCACGCCAAAATGACCAAGTTCACCGCCGAAGACAACAAGAAGGTCATTGCCGAGTACTTTGAGCAGTACTGGGGCAAGGGCAATGTTGATATTGTAAGCCATGCCGCATTCGCTGCGCTGACTATAGGTTGACAAGCTCTGCGTGCCCGACTACCTGATCCACTACCCGATGCACGGCCCCATCAAAGGCCGAGACGCATCGAAGAAAATGCTGAATGACTTCCGCGCGTCGTTCCCCGACCTCACGTTCTGGGGTGTGGGCCCACTCATCGCCGAGAACACTCCTGAGGGCGACTTTGTCGTTGGCCGGTGAGTCGAACCGGGGGAGGGTCGATAAGGCAGAGGGCTGACGACTTTAGTTGGGACGGAGGCGGCACTCACACTGGCCCGGCCTTTGCGGATCTGGCCATCGGGGAGCTCAAGACTGCAAACACTGGCAAGGCCATCCGCTTCACAGGGACCACCGTATTCCGCATGGAGGGTGGTAAGATTGTCGAGGAGATGGGCGAGGAAGGCGCCCTCCGGGCATGCTCGCAGCTTGGTCTGGTTGGAGACATCCGCTGGACCTAGTTACGGCCATAGACATGCACAATGCAAGGATGGCTGTACATCTGCGAGGGTTGTACAAGATGAAATTCACCGACAAAGTTGCATGACGTACTGTATGGTGACCGACCGATGGCGACCCTCTCAACTTGAGGGTTTGGTCAACTTTGGTAACGATAAACCCTGGCTCGTCTTTGTGTCAACGTGGTGCACTTGATACAGTATTCAGGGCACATCACCTGATGTCTTACATTCCACACAACAACAACACTGTCATCCTCATCCACCTCATCCTTCCTCCTCTTATCCTCTTCCTCCTCATCCTCTCATCCTCTCATCCTCTCATCCTCCTCATCCATCGCCACCTCCTGTATTCAACCATGCCATCCATCCCGGCCTTGGCACAGCCCTCCCCTCCCCCCAGCTACACGACCAAGGATGTCATCTGTCGCTCCGTCAGGCCCTTCAGCAACAAGTCGTGGCTGCGCGCGACACTTCTAGCAATCTGCCCTCCCCACACTTTGTCTTTCTATGATGGACAGCTCGCTGGTGAGTTCCTAGGACCGCGATATCCCCAGAAGCCCCTGACCCTCTTAGCGCGTCTCGAGTTTGCGACACCAGAAGACGCCGACTGCTGCCTGGCTATCGCAAACTCACACGCGCCCTGCTCGGGCAGTACCTCTCCTTCTGGAGCCCCGTCGACCGCGTCAACTCTGACCGAGCTGGCCAGTTGGATCTCTACACCACCCGCCTTGTGCTGCCCATGGAGGGCGACCCTTGCATTCCCGCTCCCCGCCACAAGCGCGTTAACAACCGACACAGGAACCCCGCCGCTGCCCTCGCACACAAGCCCCACCAGGACGCGCGCGCACCGATGATTCTGTTCAACCTTCTGCGCGAGATCGGCCCCGTCCACCACGTCACCATCGGCGCCGAAGGAGAGCATCAGTGGATTGCCGAGGTTCAGTTCTTCCACACCGATGACGCCAACAAGCTCGACGACATGGACGGCATGACCTTGTTTGGCTCCAAAGTGTGCGTGGCGCGGGCCCGGAACTGACTGGGGAAGGGACAAGCTGACGCCCAGTGAAGTCTTTGTCTTGCCGATGGATGTGGAAGCCGAGGCCTCTCGCAACCAGATCTTGGCCGATGAGGCTGCCCGCATCAAGATGGAGGACGCCGACACCGTCGTCCACAAGCTCGGCGTGGCTGATTCTGTCCACGAGCCCGAGGAAGTGACCGCCGTCAACAACCTCGACGCTGCCAATCGCGGCCGCGACAGCGCGGTATCCCGCGAGGCATAAGGTCCGACAGCTGGGCTGTTGCGTCCTGATTCGGCTGCAAACACCAAAAGTGAAGCAGGGCTCGCCTGCGTCTCGACAGGGAGACAGATGGGATCACGCAGTGTATTGTACAATTGTAGCCGTATGTCAAGTTGTGTGTGCCAACTGCGCAGTCGATTGCCCTTGCTCGGATCCTCGGTAACAACTCGCACCCACGGGCCCAGTGCGTGAGAACCGGCCCTCTAGTGGCGGCCAGGCCACTTGCAACTCGCGCCACAGCTGACCTAAGCTCCTCGCCAGCACCCGTTCCACCCAAACTCGGCGCCGCGCCCACTACGCCGCCGTGCGGAACACGTTGCAAAGTCACTGCTCGCCAGGGGGCACAGAGTCCCGCAACCGTGTTAGCGACTGGCTCACGCACCAGTCCAGCCCGGCGGCCCGGACGAAGCCATGCTGTACAACGGCGCCATGGTCAGCGGCCTGAAGCCCCGTCCCGTCCTGGGGCTCACGCGCCCGCCCGGCCTCCAGCACCAGCTCACGGAGGCAGTCCAGACCTGAGACAAGGCATGCTTGGTCAGTGGCAACTACTTCGACCGCTGCCCTTTTCACGCGGCACACCTCCTGCCCTGGCGAGCCCTCCCTCCTCCCCCAAGTAGCCCGTCTGGGCCTCCCTCTCCGAAGACAGATCTCCCACCCACGGTTGCCGTCATGGATAGCCTCTCTCCGCCGTCGGATGTACAACCTACAGTTACTCTTCACGCCCCCGCCCCTCCGACGTTGCCGTCGGACCCGCCACCTACGGTCAACCGCTCGCAGCGCAACAGGAAAGCTCCGTTACAGGCGGAGACCCGCTCCACAGACATTGCTCCGACGCCCGAGATGATAGTAGTTCTGCACAGGTGGATGGGATGACGTCGGATGCATAGTTAGGATAAAAACACTGAACTTAGCCATAATAGAGGCAATGACACGTCTCATCTCCACAACATTCACCATGGAAGTCTTTTCAGACGCACACACTGCCCGACTCTACTGCTCTGTAGCGTCTGTGGCCGGCGCCATTGCAATGGTTGCCGTGTCATCAACGTCCGACGAGAGCACCACCTTCACTACCTGGCTCGCCATGATCACCGTGGGCGTCGAAATGATGCTCCTAGCGACGCAAACAAGCCACAAGTTCGTCCATGTGTGGGCGGCCGCGGCCGCTGTTCTTTGGCTTGGTAAGTACCAAGGCACTACTGCTGCTAACCCCTTCCAAGCCGACGCCATCTGCGTTTCTCGAGTGTCCGCCTCCCATTGCGCCCTGGCGTGGTCCGAGTGGCTTCTCCTTACGGCGCGCTTCCTGTTGCTGGAGGCCGAGACGTTCAGGTTGCAATTCCACCACCTCGCAAAAGCAGTCATGTCAAAGCTCAGGCCGTGGTGGAACGCCATCAAGGAGCCATTCGTGCAGATTGCCGCGTCCGTGGCTGTCCTGCTGTCGGGCGTGCTGGTGTCACTGGGAGCGTCGCTCGGGCTGCTGGCCACTGGGCTTTTCGGGGTAATCGACCAGGCTTTAGGCCTTGTGGGTCTGGGTGGCATGAGGGAAAAGGCTTTCCGCGGTCTGGGGTTGCATAAGGTCGTCGACCGCGTGGAGGGAGTGTTGTCCACCCTGGGACTGAGTGGAGTGACGGCGGAAGACAATGAGGAGCCTGAAACTGTGGGCAACACTGCGGGCAACACCGTGGGCAACACTGTGGGCAACACTGTGGGCAACACTGTGGGCAACACTGTGGGTGCAACAGTCAATGGGGTCGGCGGTTTAGTTACAGGCCGAAAGTTGCTATAGAGAATGATGACGAGCATGCAACGCATGTGTCAAACCCTTGTGGCGTGTTCGGAGCGGCGTAGGGTGCACGCCGAGAGCGTCCCCGGGTTATTGCACATGGCAGGGAGGGTTGCATGCCACACGCTAGAACAGACATCTATTCAGCCGCCATGACCCCAGGGAATGGTGCACAGGAGGATGCCAGAGACTGTGCACAAGTCCTCCTTTCTTCTGACGTCGGCGCTGACATAATTCATGCCGCAGTTGAGCAACAATTGCCAAGATGACGTCAGAAACCTCTTTTTGTTGTGGTTCTGCCACCCCGATATGATGCAGATGCCTGCATGGCTGTTTGGTCCCCTCAAATTGACTTGATAAAAGAAACAAAATCAAAAGGAGTGCGCCGCCGAATTGCACGACAATTAAACCCAAATTGACCATGTCCGCCACTCAAACAGAAGAGTACGCCCCAAGACCCAAACCCCCCACTGACCGCTCGCAGGAAGACGCACGTTGACGATGCGTCCGACAAGCCCAAGAAGACGCCGACCAAGAAGAAGACCGTCAAGAAGAATCAACAGTCGCAGCCGGCGCCCGAGAGCGATGCCAGCAGCGATGAGGAGTATGAGCAGCAGGCTGCACCTCAACGCCAAGCCCAGCAGTATGCCGAACCGCAGGAATTGACCCGACCGCCCCGCAAACAGGACAATATAGACGACGTCGCAATGCAGCCGCTGCGCGAACGCAAACACATGATCTCACAGACCATTGGCGAGCAACACATGAAAGAGATCCAGGAGAAGCGGGACAAGGAGGGCGATGAGAAGCAGAGCCTCAAGATCAAAATCTCGCTCGATCTTGACGTGGAGGTGCATCTGTCGGCGCGAGTCAAGGGAGACATTACGATCGGGCTTCTGTAAGTAGTAGGTTAAACCTTTCATAACCACGGCGGGACTGACAGAAAAAGAGACTAGTTCTGTAGGAGATGAAAACTCTGAAGTGATTAAACCGTGCTTCGTCGCCACTTTGTATTTCTGATGCTTTCATGCTTCTATGCCTTGTCTACTTCGGCTTCCTCTGCCTGCTTGGCCGCCTCTCGCATTGCCTGAACCCTCTCTACGCGCTCGTCGATTGCCGTTTCGTACTCTTTTGGCCGCTCGCGCCGTCGGAGCTGCACCTCGAGCATCCGCCGCGGCCCTTGGCTGCCAATGAGCCCCTCGCCTTGAAGTCCGTCTTCGTCGCGGTCGAAATAAAGGGCCCACTGCTCATCGTCCTCTTGCACAGCGACGAATCCTTCCCATCCCTCAAATGTCATGCGCTTGTCGACGGTCGTGCAGTCCCAGGGTCCGGTGTGGTGGCTCATGGCGACCGATTTGACGCCATATCGCACCTCTTGCGTCTCGCGATCGACATAGACCCAGTTAAGGTGATTTTCCTTGTTGATGGTCGACACGAGTCCCTCGCCCTTCCAGCCCGCCGTCTTCCATTTCACCTGGTTGTCGGGGTACGGCAGGTAGTACCCGGCAAAGGGGTGCACGTGACCGAGTTTGGCTTCGGCGTGTTGTACGTATAGCTTTGGTCAGCCTTGTGCTTGCCTCGCCTCCCCACTCACCTTTCCATCCTTGAGCACCACCAACGCGCCGTCAAAGTTACCGCTGTACGAATTCTTGATGGGGAGCTCGACGATGAGGTTGCACTTTTCCCCGCGGTGGCGTTCGCGTGCGTTGGCCTGCTGGCCGTGTCGGACCGCTTCTGTTGTTCCTATGATTGCTGGGCACGCCGCAATCGCACTGATGAGGCCAAGAACCATGGTGGAGTGAGAAGACGACAAGAATGACGTGAGTTGGACATGTCAGCGAGGGCTCGCAAGTCGAGGACCTTGGGACCAGCGATGACCCTGCTACGCGCAGTGTGCGCAGCCCGGCAGAATTTCGTCTTACACTCTCGGCCACGCCAGTTGGAGTTCCACAATGACGCTTGTTTGGCCCACATTAGGGAATTGCAGTGCAGAAAGCTAGTTGTGACGTGGGTGGCTTGGAGCAATGTGTTGTTCTACGCCACATGCCGCACATCGGAGCAACTTGACGGCTCATGATGATATGACATGCAAAGTCCAGCCCAAATCGCGTCTCATCTCCACAACAACATGCATGGCAGTCCGTGACGGTTGTGACGTACAGGTATGACGCTTCTTAGGAACAGAGGACCATCGAGAGCAGCATGTCCGAGCAGCATGTCCGAGCAACACTGCATGGCATACGACCCATGAGTGGTCATGTTCATCCCTCGTCGCGTCTCTTCTCCACAACAACATGCATGACGGCCTGTGACGGTTGTGACGTACAGATTATGACGCTTCTAGGAGCAAGGAGCATCGAGAGCAGCACGCCAGAGCAACATTGCATGCAATACGATCCATTAGATGTCATGTTCATCCCTCGTCGGTTCTCATCTCCAGAACCACATACTTGCCACATGCTCTCGATGGGGCTCCCAAGAAACGTCATATCAGTAACTACGAATTGTTATTAAAAGACGACGAGTTTTCTGCTCAGCTTGCTCACAAACCATCTGAACCATCGCTTACACCATGTCCGACGTTGTGAAATCAGGAAAGAAACCCGTGGAAGGCGCTACAGACAAGGCTAAGCCGAAGAAGAAGATCGACAAGGCCTCCAGCGCAAAGAAGGATCTCGGAGATAAGCCAGAGGCTGTCAAGTCTAAGGCGGACCCCAAGCAAGTGCTTGACAAGGCGTCCACAGTTAAGAAGGGTGTCGGCGACACAGTCAAAAAGGGTGTCGGCGACAAGGCGGACCCTTCAAAGGCGGCCAGCAAGGACGCCACCAAGAAAGCGCCGGTGGACGCCGGCAAGGCAAAGGCCTCCAAGTCGTCTCAAGCGCTCGACAAGGCGTCCACAGTCAAGAAGGATGTCGGCGACAAGGCGTCCACAGTCAAGAAGGATGTCGGCGACAAGGCGTCCACAGTCAAGAAGGATTTCGACGACAAGACGTCTGCTTCAAAGGCGGCCAGCAAGGACGCCACCAAGAAAGCGCCGGTGGACGCCGGCAAGGCAAAGGCCTCTAAATCGTCGCCGGCGGACCTCGAGAGCGGTACTGCCAAAGGAAAGGACATGGCCGAAAAGGTCAAGTCCAAGGCCCCAAAGGCACCAGTCGACCCCACCGACGCTGTAAAGGACGCGACCAAGCCGGCCAAGAAGGCGCTCGACAAGTCAAAGTCGGCCAAGCCACCCGCCACACCGTCCGTGGACCCAAAGGACGCCTCCAAATCCGACAAGTCAAAGGCAAAGTCGGCCGTCAAGACAAAGAGTGCCAAGCAGAGTGGGGCTGCCACACCGATGGACAGCGCCGCGATGCCGGCCAAACCCATCGAGGCCAAAGCCGAGGAGTCCATCCCCAAGGACGCTGACATGCCAACTTCTAAGCCAGACGCCGCGGGCGTCAAGGCAAAGGGTGCCAAGACCCCCAAGCCAGATGCCGCGGGCGTCAAGGCAAAGGGTGTCAAGAACCCCAACCCAGGCGCCGAGGGCGTCAAGACCCCCAAGCCAGATGCCGCGGGCGTCAAGGCAAAGGGTGTCAAGAACCCCAACCCAGGCGCCGAGGGCGTCAAGGCAAAGGGTATCAAGACCCCCAACCCAGGCGCCGAGGGCGTCAAGGCAAAGGGTGCCAAGCAGAGTGGGACTGCCACACCGATGGGCACCGACAGCGCCGCGATGCCAGCCAAACCCACCGAGGCCAACGCCGAAGAGTCCCTCCCCAAGGACGCCGACGAGTCCCTCCCCAAGGACGCCGACGAGTCCCTCCCCAAGGACGCCGACGAGTCCCTCCCCAAACCAGACGCCGCGTCCCCGGACGACGTCAAGAAGTCCGCTGAGGAGCTCAACCCCGAGCTAAATTCCGGGGAGGAGGCTTCTGAGGACGACGAGGTGTCTGAGGACGACGAAAGCGACGGGGAGGAGGTAAAGGAGGCGTCCGAGGCGTCCGATGCCGAGGCTGACGAAGGCATCGAAGTTGACGCTGTCTCCGGTAAGGACGAGGAGAAAGCCGACTCCGGTGAGGAGGAAACCGCCTCTGAGGCCGGGGACGACACTTCCGAAGCTGCCGAGGACGAAAGCGACGCCGTAGACGTTGAAGACGTCAAGAACAAGGAAGAGGTCGAAGAGGCGTCTGGGGCCGAGGAACCCGAGGCGGAGGTCGAGAAGCTATCCGAAGCCGAAGGCGAAGAGCTGTCCGATGCCGAAGCCGAGGACCTATCCGATGCCGAAGCCGAAGAGGATGCTGAAGGTGTCGAGGCTGAATCTGACGCTGAGGCTGTCGAGGCGGAATCGGACGCTGAAGCTGCCGAGGCTGAATCTGACGCCGATGCCGAAGCCGAGGACCTATCCGATGCCGAAGCCGAGGAGGATGCTGAAGGTGTCGAGGCTGAATCTGACGCTGAGGCTGTCGAGGCGGAATCGGACGCTGAAGCTGCCGAGGCTGAATCTGACGCCGATGCCGAAGCCGAGGACCTATCCGCTTCCGAAGCCGAGGAGCTATCCGATGCCGAAGCCGAGGACCTATCCGATGCCGAAGCCGAAGAGGATGCTGAAGGTGTCGAGGCGGAATCGGATGCTGAAGGTGTCGAGGCTGAATCTGACGCTGAGGCTATCGAGGCGGAATCGGACGCTGAAGCTGCCGAGGCTGACTCTGACGCTGAGGCTGTCGAGGCGGAATCGGACGCTGAGGCTGTCGAGGCGGAATCGGACGCTGAAGCTGCCGAGGCTGAATCGGACGCTGAGGCTGTCGAGGCGGAATCGGACGCTGAGGCTGTCGAGGCGGAATCGGACGCTGAAGCTGCCGAGGCTGAATCGGACGCTGAGGCTGTCGAGGCGGAATCGGACGCTGAGGCTGTCGAGGCTGACTCTGACGCTGAGGCTGTCGAGGCTGAATCGGACGCTGAGGCTGTCGAGGCTGAATCGGACGCTGAGGCTGTCGAGGCTGAATCTGACGCTGAGGAAGCTGAAGAGGATGCTGAGGCCCCCGAGGACGCCGCTCCCGGCGTCCCCGATGGCGCTGCCGCGGAGTCCAGGGCAGACGATGAGTCTGCCGACGACACTGTCTCCAACGCCTCCGCTGCGGACGACGCCGCCTCGGACGAAACTCAACCCACAGCCCACGACGAGGTCGACCTCTCACGCCTCAAGGACGGCAAGGTCAACAAGGGCGGCAACGTTGTCGTGGACGGTAAGGTGGTCGGCCGTATCAAGGAGGGCGTGCTTTCCAAGCTTGTCGGCAAGATCGTCGACGAGAACGGCGACATCTGGAACGACAGCGGCAAGAAGATTGGAGCCGCCGAGCTCATCCCCGACGACGAGCTCGAGGCCATGGACAAGGAGTCCGCACCGTTTGAGGCATTCCCTGACGCCGTCGTGGACCGCAAGGGCTACGTCGTGTCTGATGGCGAGCGTGTCGGCAAGGTCGCCGAGGGTGACCCCAAGAAGCTGCGAGGCATGCACGTCGACGCGGATGGCGACATTCTCGACCGCAGCGGCAATGTCATTGGGCGTGCGGAGCGCTGGGAGGAGGAGGAACCCGAACCCGAGGCCGAGCCTGAAGCACCTGACCTGTCGTCCCTCGCGGGCAAGCGCGTCAACAAGGCCGGCAACATCGTCGACAGCAGCGGCTCGATCTTCGGCCGTGTCGTCGACGGCAACCCCAAGCGGATGGTCGGCCGCATGTGCGACAAGAATGGCAACATTCTGTCCGAGAGCGGCGACGTGATCGGCAAGGCGGAGCTCGTGTACGAAGGCGGCCGCGAGGGTGAGAAGTCGGGCCCGTTCACTGGGCTCGTCGGCTGCAAGGTGAACAAGAACGGCAAGGTTCTGTCGCCCACGGGCGACGTCGTCGGCAAGCTCGTCCAGGGTGACGCCAAGCAGCTGGCGGGCCGCGAGGTTGACGACGACGGCGACATTTGTGACAAGAACGGCAACGTGGTCGGTCATGCTGAGCGCGAAGACGTCGAGGAGGAAGACCCCAAGGTGGTCGAGGAGCGCGATCAGGCCGAAAAAGACAAGAAGCTCGCAAAGCAGTTGGCCTACTGCATTCAGCAGACGCTCGACCAGGTCAAGCCGATCTGCGAGAAGATTTCGCGCAAGATTGAGGCCGCCGAGAACACTCCAAAGGACCAACTCGACGAGAAGAAGCTCGTGGCGCAGGTGCGCCCCCTCATCGAGGAGGGTGGCAGGCTACTCTCCGAGGCCAACGGCACCATCCGCGGTATGGACCCGGACGGCAGGATCCAGCAGAATGCCAAGTACAAGGCGGCGACGCACGAGGCGACCCCCGAAGAGTACCACCTCGCTGAGGTGCTCAAGGAGCTCACGGGCACCGTCGCAAAGACCATCGACGACGCCAAGCGGAAGCTCGAGGGAATGCCACGCGCACAGAAGAAGCTCAACCCGCTCTGGCGTCTGCTGAGTCAACCGCTGGGTCAGATCCTTGCCGGCGTCGGCCTGCTCCTCAGCGGCGTGCTCGGCATTGTCGGCAACTTGCTCAACGGCCTCGGCCTCGGCGGTTTGGTGAATGGCCTCCTCGGCGGCCTCGGCATCGACAAGGTGCTCGAGGGTCTCGGGCTCGGCAAGATTGGGGAAACGGTGTCGGGGCTGACGGACACGGTGTCGGGTCTGACAGACACGGTGACAGACACGGTGTCGGGAGTGACCGGTGGGGGAAAGGAGGGCAAGGGTGGGTTGTTGGGTGGAATTCTGTGATGTGTAGTCGAGGTAGTCAGTAGAAGAAATGAAATATGGTGAATGAGATTCGCACATGAATACGAGTCGCCGACTGACTGATGGCATCTCCAGGTGACCCCGATTAACTGATCGGGCTAAGTAACTTGAAATCTATTACAGTCAGTTTGATTAGATCTCGTCTGCACCCACACCAGCTGGCCGGACCAACTATGTCACCATCTCCCGTGCTACCGATGCGATGCACCACCAGGTCACCCGGATACCCTGTACATGTCCTAGGGTAGCTCTCATCACATTCATTCATGCGCTCTGGAAGGGCCTATGTAAGGGAGGGCATTCTACTGCGGGTCCAGTGTGGGGCGACGCTCGGCCGGGGCAGCGAAGTCGTCAGCGTCGTCCGGGGTGGCCTTGGACGCAGGGCCGTCAAAGATGACAGCAATTTCTTCGAGGGAGTGGCCCTGGGTCTCGGGGAAATAGAAGTAGATCAAAGCTCGCTGTAAGTATTGTGGCAACAATTACTCACCGGTAACGAGGACCTGGACTCCGAGGAAAACAAAGTAGAACTTCCATTCGAGGGCTTCGAGAGCGATTGGGTTAAGGAAAGTATTGATCAGGGTGGCACTAAGCGAGCAGATGAGGAGGAGGGAGACACCCTTGGAGCGGAGAGAGAAGGGGAGAATCTCGATGGGATAGGCGAGGAGAAGTGGAGTGAACTGCTTGTTAGTGGGCATTCTGTCCGTGGACGAACCGCAATCGCGTAAGACGCAAAGTACAGGAATAAACCAGCTGGTCTGTCAGCATGATGTGGCGACTATTTCAGTAGGGGACCACTCTTACCTAGTACGACATAGCCCGCAGCGTGATTGCCGTTGGCGTAGAGGGCCGAGCACAAAGTGATGATGGAGTAGGAGATGAACTGGGAGATGCACGAGGTGAGCCACATCTTGCGACGACCGTAACGTTCGCAGACGAGCGCGCCGCTGATTGCCGAAATACCGTTCCAGATCTGCAAGCAACCATTATAAATTTTCTGGTCGATAGGGTTGGTGATGCCGACAGAGTTAAGGATGGAGACGACGTAAAGGGTGATGATACCATTGCCAACCCACTGAGACGATAGCCCAGTCAAGACAATAATACCCAGACGCCAGCGGTTCCCTTTGGTCTTGAAGAAGGTGCTGAACTTTGTCGTTTTGGCAACCTCTTCGATCTGAAGTGCGCGTTGGATCTCGGCGAGCTCCCACTCGACCAACTCGTCATCCATCTTGCCGTTGGCGTGGTACTTGGCCAGGATCTGATGGGCCTCGTCAACGCGACCCTTGCTGACGAGCCAGCGAGGCGACTCTGGAACGAAATAGAGGAGGGAGAGGACGGTGATGGGCATGACGTTGTGCAACAAGAGAGGAAGACGCCAGCTCCAGTCGTTGTCGATCCCCATGAAACAACCGAGAGAAACGAAGGCGGATGTCACGCTGCCAATGAAGAAGCAAGCCTGGACGAGCGCGGTGGCCTGGGGACGATTGCGGGGGTGTGCAATCTCAGCGGTATACGGGGCACCTGCGATTGTGGTCATACCCGAGCCGAAACCAATAATGACACGACCGGCAATCATGTAGTTGGGGCTCAAGGGGCTGGCGAAGGCCAGTGTGTTTGCGCCCGCCATGAGGATTAAATAACCGCACATTTGTCCGAAGCGGCGTCCCATCAAGTCGGAGAGGATGGCCGAGGGAATGAGGCCTGGGATTGTGCCCATGGACTGGGAGGCGACAATGAGACCGAGTTTGGTGGCGCTTGGGTTTCCGAGCGCAACCCAGAAGCGAGGGTTCGCCAGCAGAGACGCGATAAGAGCGCCGTCATACCCTGGAGTTAACGACGGCCAAATGAATCAGTTGAGCCTTACCAGTTTGAATAGAGCAGCAGAATCCAACAAAGATACCCAGCGACAGCTTGCGCATGCCTTTATCGAGCCACCACTTCGGGTCTGTGTTGTTCTTCAAGTGGGCGATCCCTGTCTGAACGGGCTCTGTACCAGCAGTCATGATGATGTGGCTTGTCGACGTTGAATTGGGTAAAAAAGAGGTGAGGAAGGAGAGAGGGACAGTGAGGAGAGGATGGCAAGTGCCAGGCGGATGACGATCTCAAGGTGGCACACGATGGTTTTATAGCGCCATTGTGGACAAAGCTGTGGGGATGAATCTTGCGTTTGGTCATACTTTCTCTCGTTCGTCACAGCCGACGCCTAAGCCGCAATGTGGGCATAACACTCCCATTCTGCCATCTGGGCGCCCGTCGGTCCATGAACGGAGTGCAGGGCGTTGCTCATCGGCACACCAGCTTGGCGTGTTAACGGTTGCCGGTGGCATACTCAATCTGAGCGCCTACATCGCGTACCTGCCGGCCACGGGAGAGCTCCAGCGTACTACTGGGGCCGGGGATAGAGTAACACAGTCATCGCCATCTCCAAGTGCTTTCTCTTGTCAGCTCGAAGGCCGATTAGTTCTAGGGTGCCGGGTGCTAGGGTGCCGGGCGCCAACCTCATCTGCTTGCGACGTCACAAGGGCGAAGTTGTCCTCAAAACTCAACATTACGTCTCGTAGGCCGCGCGGCCATCCGGTAAACTGCTCACTCGCCGCGACAATTTTGACACACACATCAGAGATCGTGTCAAAATGCCCACAGGTGGATCGGATCAGTCTATTTTGCGAATTGGACGGAAGGCCGGGCACCGAACTCGCTGTCGTATCTCGAGTGTGTCTGAATCTGCAATGCAGATGCCAAGGCGGGGCACGATGTCAGCCCGGGCGGCGATGAATGCGGGCGAACTTGTGTTTGTCCTCCTGCGCCCGCACGTGACATTGAGAGTTCTCGAACGCATCAATCGTCGGCCACCGGCTAGACGTGGAGAAATACGAGGCGCACTCGGGCGCAAGGTTTGGGCCATCAGATAGGGATAAACGGCACATTGATTGTCCGCGGCCGGCGTTGCCGGTGTCCTTCTGCCCATCTCTAGCCTCACATGTTGGATCTGATGGTGGCCGGGAGGACTGTTGCCTTTCGGACTGGGGAACTTGGACGTACTGCCTGCGGGGACCTGGAGGATGCCAGGAGGGGAAGTGAAAGGAATTCGCCAACACGTGGTTGCGTGTCCTGTCCTGCTTCAAGCGGCACGAGGATAGTGGATGTACCACACGTTGACTGTTTGAAACGCCCCAGCAACCCGTCGCAGCTAGTTACCTGGTAAATACAGTGGCTTGAATTGCTTAGCATGGGGAATGTGGGCTTATCAAGGATGAATAGCCGTGTGGGATTTTGAGAGGAGCCATGTGAAAGAGGAGCAGAGGGTCTACTCTACCGCACGGACACTTCTACATGCCGAATATTAGATAATATTCTTAGTTTCATTCACCCTTACAAATCCCCTCCCCTCTCTGCCGCATTACGCTTTGTACATGTTCCCATCCTTGTTGAGCTCGGCGGCATCCTCGACAAGTTCGATCTCGCTGTTCTCCGTCTTCAGATCGGCCTTTGTCATCGCGGCCTCGGCACGAGCGGCGACGCGGGCCTGCATCTCTTCCTCGGCACGCTGGCGGGCCTCCTTGCGTGGGTAGTCGAAGAGGAGTGTCGTCGACTCGAGCGACATGCCTCGTGAGTCGATGAGGAAGAAGAAAAAGTACACAGCGTAGGCCGCATTGATCACGATATAGACAATGTAGAACCGCCATGTAATCGCCTTGAACGCAATCGGGTTGACAAACTGGTTGAAGCCGTTGGCAAACGTTTGGACAGCAGTGAAGATGGCGAGGCCCTTTGTGCGCAGGTGGAATGGCATGATTTCGGTGCAGTAATGGAATGGAAGGGCCATCCATGCAATGTCGTAGAAGAAAAAGAAGATGAAAATAAACGGCACGGTCGGAATGCCGAACGCCTGTTTGCCTGCAGCAAAGGTTGCGGACATTCCCGTCACGATGGCAATGGAACTAATCATTCCTGCGCCTGATACGAAGAATGAAACTCGGCGAGAGATCCTATCGGCTTGCGTCGCGGCGAGCTCACAGGACAGCAAGTTGAACAGGGCGAGACCACCGTTGAGGGAGGTGGTCTGCTTAGGGTCCTTGATGCCAACACTGGCGAGAATCGGAGTGAGGTAGTACCCGAGGAGGCCTGAACCAGTCCAGTTGGTTCCACATGCCATCAGGATAGCCATGGTGATCCGCCTTCGGTTGCCCTTTGTCCGGACCAAGTCCATCCAAGACGACTTGTGTTCCTCGCCCTCGGACTCGAGCGCGGCGCAGATCTCACTATACTCGAGCTGCACGAGAGGGTCATCGACCTTGCCGTTGGCGTGGTACTTTGCGAGGACATCCAGTGCCTGGTCGTTGCGACCTTGATTGATGAGAAAGCGCGGCGACTCGGGGCCGGTAAATGTGATGGCAATGACCAAAATGGGTGCTAAAAGCTGGAACATGCACGGCATGCGCCAGCTCCAGTCGTTCGGAATGTAAAGGCCGGCGAGGCAGAGCCAGGACGAGAGCGAGGATCCGAGGAAGAACCATCCATAGTAGCTCGCTGCAACGACGGAGCGGATGCGTGGGTGAGCGATCTCGTTGAGCAGAGCAGGCGCCGCTACCTTGGTGATGGCGCCGCCAGCTCCGATCTGAAGTCAGCTTGCTACAGTACGTGTCACTCCTCTCCTCGAGACTCACCAAGACGCGCCCGCCGCAAAAGATGGCAGTGGTTGTGGCAAATGTATTGACAAAGGTGCCGATGATGATGAGCACCGACCCAATCCAGACTGTGGGCTTGCGGCCGTACTTCATCGACACCCAGCTGCCAAAGAACGAAGCGAACAAGCCCGGGAAGTAGAGCGATGACGCGATTAGACCGAGCGTCGTACCCGTCGGTGTGTTAAAGTAGGCGTTCCATGCTGGAATGGCTTGGAGTGCCGCGAGAAGTGCCTGGTCATAACCCAGGTAGAAGACACAGAGACAGCAGCCGGCGCAGTGTAGGAGATTCAGGCGCAGAGACCTGTCTTTCCACCAGTTGCGGTGCGTGTTGTCTATCTGTCAGCCAGACCACTGTTTGGACGTACTGGGGACGCTAAGGAGGTGGTTGGTGCTAGTTGTCATAATGGGCCACATCGAGGTCGGCCACAACGAGGCTGCTTAAGTCTCCGCTGGCGATGGGACCGACTCGCATCAGTAATCCCCTCACCCGACATAGCCGTCGACGAGTTCGGGCAAGTGCGACGGAGTGGGGGGTGTGGGAGTGTGCCTTTCAAGTCAATACAAGTGAGCTGCAGCCCAAGAGCTTAATTGTTCCTGGTATGGGCAGTGGATGGGCGACAACCGGCAACTGGCCAACAGGAGGTCATTCACACCACACTAGCGACTCGGCCGAGACCCGTGCATTAACTTGTCTCGGCATCTCGGCTCACCATTCATCACACGTCGCACATGACCGCTGCCAAGGACATCGTTGACATGCTTGTGGAACGATTGTAAAGAGGCAGATATCCTTGATATCATGTCGGTTAGCATCGGCTTCTTGGCAGACTGCCACCGGCCTGAGCCGAACGTGGGCATCAACCACTAATCCAGCCAGGCAATCGCCGAGAATGAACATGAACATGAAATGCTCAAGTATAAATGGCCATCTGGGCCCTGCTGTTCGCGCCTGACTTTGGCGATCTCCGGAGCCCCCCTCATTCTCTCCTCCTCTCCTCCTGGTCTTACTCACGTGGCAACTCACCTCACACCTGAGGCTGTATGCGCCGCTGCGTCAGTGGCTTGCGTCAGGCTTGCGGTTGAGGCACGGCGCAAGGCATGTTGGCGAGAAACGCGGGGATATAATATCGGAGCCGGGCGGACTGCTGTCCAGCCCAATCATGTTCACGAGATACATACAGCTGGCCAATACCAGCGACTTGTCCTTCCGAGGCAGAGTGCTACAACCGCGGGGCATTACGCCGAGTCCTGAGGGCCCGTCGCGTCGGGGCTGCCCCACAGTGCATAGGCTCTGGCCTGCTCGGGCGTGAGGTTCTCGTGCGGGATGTGCGAGTCGTCCATGAAGGGACGGGTCGAGTCGTCGGCAGCGTTCGCACGCATGCGGTCGATCTTGGCCTTGTAGATGGCGTCGGTGTCGACGTGGGGTTGCTCCTTGACGTTGGAAGCAGCGTTGTTCTGCGCCGAAGCGGGGGGGCCAGTAGCGTCGGGGCTCCAGAAAGCGTAGGCTCCAGCCTGCTCGGGCGTGAGGTTCTCATGCGAAACGTGCGAGTCGTCCATGAACGGGCGCGTCGAGTCGTCGGCAGCGTTCGCACGCATACGCTCGATCTTGGCCTTGTAGATGGCGTCGGTGTCGACGTGGGGTTGCGCCTCGACGTTGGATGCAGCGTTGTTCTGCGCCGAAGCGGGGGGGCCAGCAGCGTCGGGGGTCCAGAACGCATAGGCTCTAGCCTGCTCGGGCGTGAGGTTCTCATGCGAAACGTGCGAGTCGTCCATGAACGGGCGCGTCGAGTCGTCGGCAGCGTTCGCACGCATACGCTCGAGCTTGGCCTGGTATGGGTCCGTGGCCTGGCGGGTGGGCTGAGGAGCGGACATGGTGGTGGTGCAAAGTATCTAGTGGTAGTGGCTGTGGGGAAACGAGCAACCAAGTTGGGGCAAATGGCGACTGTATATCAGTACAGTTGGTAGCAGCGACTGTGCCAGGGCGTGCCGTGGCGGGGTCGCAATTGGGGCGCCGGTTTCCAGTCCAGCTGGGTATCTACCATTGTTCTCCAGAATCCTCTTTGTCCATTTGCCAAACGTGCCTTTGTTCAGAGGCGCTTCGCTTTCCTTTCACACCCGTTTTGTCGGCTATCGAGCCGACCCGCGTCACACACACTCCGTTCCTCGCCGCCCTTCCCCAATCGTGATGCAGTTGTACCCCGGTGACGAGCGCTGTGCGCTGTGTGCTGTGCGGGACAAGACTATTGAGAGAGCGCAGACTTTGCCCAATCGAGTCCAGCAATGGAGTGCAATGGAGTGCGTGGACCGAGGTGGGCAGGCCGTGGAATGCGGTTGGAAGGTGCCGAATTGCCGATCCCGCCCGATGCCGAGACGAGATACGGCCAAGCTGGCCAAGCGAAGGGAGAATTACCAGCAACCCAACAACGATCCAAAGGTGCGGAACTTGGCCGACTTGATACATGATTGGGTGAGTAGCAGAGCGGAACGCACAGACAGAGCCACTGTCGCCACGGTCACCGGATTGAAACATCTGTCATCCCAATGTACAAAATCGGACGCCGAGCAGAATTGCGCCACGCCATCGTCCTACTTCACATCAAGCGGTGGTCATCACCCTTGTACCTTGTCTGGCGGGTCCATTGCGAGGTACTGCCACTCGGGGGCATTGTGATACTTCCACCGGACGTAATCTTTGGCCTCAGCGTGCCAGTCGTGGTTGAGGAGCTTTTGCACACGCCCCATGAAAGCATCCCACGTCATGGGTGGCGCTGTGCATTAGCGTCCAAGAGATAAGGCCACTCACGAATGTAGGGCTTAATCGGGTTGTCGATGGCACGCTGCATCGCAGCGCGCAAGCCATCCTCGTCTCCAACCTTGACATGGTAGACATACGGCTCCTCAATCATGCGTATGCCCATCTGCTGCGTCTGCCACTTGGTGCGGTCCTCGGGGTAGTTCTTGTCCCAGTTTGAGACCGGTTGGATGAACGGGACCCCCATGCATAGCGCGTAATATGCTAAAGTCAGCGAGGCGCTTCAAGCAACTCGACTCACGCGATGGGGACACGATTGGGCGTCCAATACCTAGGAGCAACTTGCTGCGGGCGAGGACCTCGGTCCACTCTGTCTGGTTCATGCGCCCGAGAGAGTCGATACCAAGGACCTCGATGTGGTCGCCCTTTGCGCCTGCTGTCGTGACGAGATCAAAGTTGACGTCGTTTCCTCCTTCCGAATGAGGTCGGACGCCCTCACGCGCCTTGCGAAGAATGTTGAAAAAGCCATTGGTTTTCTCCTCAAAGTAGCTAAGCGTCTTGGCGAGGACAAGGCCACGGTGCTCGCGATGCTCAAACTTGGGGAATTGCTCGCAGCGGTGCTCAATCGAGTATCCGATGTACGTGTGGTTGACGTTCCTGTACCACATGTCGTAATTCTCAGGAGCGAGGATCCAGTGGCCACCGAGAGGGTGATCCGTCTCGACAAAGAACCAGAACTGGAAGCTCTTCCAATACGGGATACCTTGGGGATAGTCGTCTGCCTGCATGCAGCGCTTGGGACCCGTCTGCCAGTCGTGCCATGGCTTGGTCAGATAGTCGGCCTTGTCCATCTCCCGGTAGTTTGTGTCGTTGCGGCGTTGGCAGATTGCAAACTCGCTCCGTTCCCACAGGACGTGTGTCACCAGCTCGGGAAGCGCCTGGTAATTGAGCAGCGTGTCCATATGTCGCCACGAGAAGAGCAAGGTATGGTTGAGCTCACGGAACGCTGTGATTGTCGCGCGTGCCCACACCTGCTCCCCACCGTTCCAACCTAGCTCCGAGTTTCCAAAGTGGAAGGTCGCGAGCAGAATAACCTTGCGCTCGCTGTCCGTGCACGTTCCTGCTTCAAGGCATGTCGCGAGACGTTCCAGTGCAACGTAATTGTCCCGGCGTGGCAGCTGGTATCCGTCCCTGTCTGTCAGCAAGCACACAACAAGGCCTACTCCTCGGGATACCGCTCCTTCATGTCCTTCATGAGCTGTCGCGCGCGCGCAGCCGCGTCCAGGTCCTCCTCCGTCGGGCCGTTCCATGACGGCGTGAAACCGACACGAGAAATGCGCGCCCGGTTGTCTGGATCAGAGGCCAGATGGCCAATGAAGCCCAGAACTGCCAGTGCGACGATGATGAGTGTCCACCGTCCATTACTGCAATGTCAGCACGTTGCACGCGACCGGCTCACAAGTATCGGAAGCGGACCGGCCGCCAGGCTGGAACGCGGCTGCGCTGGTAGCGCTCGTGGCCAAGGTCTGCTCCGAGTAATGCTTCCCTGTCGTCTTCGCCGGGCCGTGTCATTCCAGAGGTAGTGAGTGATGAGTACAGATACAGATACAGACCCCCCCTATGGCTCAGCAGGACACGAGAAAGGTATGAACAAGAGGGTCACGAGCATGGCAGTGCCTCCCACGATAGGATGCGAGAGACAAGGGGCGAGAGGCGAGAGGCGAGAGGCAAGAGGCGAGATGCTCCACAGTGGCTGAGTGGCGCGGTATCAGAGAACTCGGGGAGTAATAGTGTTTGGTTCCGATATTTAGTGCCCTCCTCTAATCTCCCTCCAGCCGAATGAGCCTCGGCCAATTCCCTGCACAACCCTCAACGTCTCAACCCTCGAACAAGTCTTTAGTTAGAGTTCTCACAGCTTGACAACTCGCCCTCATGTGCGATTTGGGGCCAGAGTCTTAACCGTTGCTATTTTTTTGCTTCTCTTCACACGCTCCCAGGCAACCGCAGCGCAACTGGCCCCCTCGACCGTCTCCGTCCGTTTCCGGTCGCAGCAGGGTTGTCGTTAAACTCGCTCGCAAACCCAGACCATGCAGGTAGGCATCTACTATACTGTACAAGGAAGATGAAAACGCCTACCAGTAGTCCACTCCCCTTTGCACACTACATTCTTGATACGAAAATGGCGACTAACGACGTATCTTGTGAACTCACGCTCGCCATCCCTGATGGCGCCCCGCGCGCGTGGTAGCGAGGGCGTGGGAGAGTGATAATGGCACACCGAGGGAAGGACATAATACGCCCACGTTGGCGTCTACCGGCCCAACGCAAGCATGAACGAGCGATGCTCCTCGAGCCTCACTTCCAACGCAAGCATGAACGAGCGATGCTCCTCGAGCTCCACTTGTTCTAGACCCCGACTGCTCTCGACTCGCAGCATGTCGACCAACTTCCTCACCGGCTCTCCGCCCTCTCATGAAGAGATCGCTTGCAATCCCCGCGCCAGTGCCCCTGCCAGCCCACATTCTCGACGCCCCGGGCGGTCATGATCGTGACCATCATTCTATCGCCGCTAACGACAACTGGTGCCCTCTGGTCCCCTCTGGGTCCCTCTGCAATCAGTTCAGTTCATTAACATCTTGGATTCTCACCCCCCCCCCCCCCCCCCCTTTCTCACATTCACCATGGCGGACATTCTCCACCTCCTCAATCTTGACATCTTCAACTTTACTGGAGGCACTCCGCAGCCCCCCGACCTAGCGCCGAGCATCGTCTTCGCTGCTCTTGTAAGTACCGCTGCGAGTACACTGCAGTACCTTGACACAGCAGTACGGACTGGCGCTACCGGTCCTCATCTGGCGCGTTAGCAATCGAGCATCACGCACATGGCTCCTTCTGCGGCCAGCGACATTCTTGCTCCTCCGCCTCTCAATGTACATTCTACGCGCGATTATGAGCATTCATCCTTACGATATCCATTACCTCAGTGAGCGTCTATCAATGGCCAGCTTCAACAACTGACGTACTGTACAGGCGGTGAGGCGTCACTCGTCAACATTAGTTTCCTCATTCTCCTTTTCCCAGTACTCGACTTGTGGCGGCTTCACATTCTCACGACTGTCCAGCGCAAGGACAGGCCCAAGTGGGTCCGCCCAGTCATTCCCTACGTGACGCTCCTCGTATCCATCATCCTCAGTATCGTCACCGCCACAAAAGTCGATCCCACCGGGCCCACAAGTTCTCTCGTTCGCGGCCTCTGGCGAGCAAACTACATTCTCTCCGTCTCCACCGTTGCCATGGGCCTCATCTACGTCCCTCTCTGCCATTTCCTGATGCACCTCGGTCGGCGAGGTTCAATCTATCTCATGTTCCTCCTCTCCCTCTGCTTCATCACCGCCGTCTATCGCGTCATCCAGCTTCACACATTGGACCCCAACGCACCTGTACGCAGCCGCGCTGCATTCTACATCCTCGAAGGTGCCACCGACTGGGTCTGCCTGGCAGCCATCCTCGCAATCAACATCAACGTTTGGTACCCTGGCCCGCTTGCCTGGAAGAAGGAGCCGTACGAGCCTGACGAGGCTGCCATGACCGCACCCAGCACTGACACAGTGTCAGTGCTAGTCAACGGCCGTACTCAGGTGTGATTTGGTGACTTGGCGACTGCGTGCTTTTGTAGATGGTGACATGTGATCGTACAAGAGTTTGATTCAACCTGGTCGACTACCGGCTCGCGGAGATGGTTGCGTTGTCCGGTTCAGCACCATCCAACTATGCATCAACGGATCATATGCGGGGTATCACAACATTTCGAGGCAACTCTAAATGGGGAGGCCGTCTGGGCCCAAAGCAATCTTAACCTTCTTGCGCGGCGGCTTAGGGCCGTCCTTCTTCCCCCGCTTCTTGCTGGGCACCGGCGTCCGCGCGCCGCTAGGCGCCTCGTCGTCGTCATCGTTGGCCACCTGCCGCTTGGCTGAGAAGAAGTCGTCGCCCTCATCCTCATCGATGCGCAGGTCGTCACCGAACGCTGACTTGCGCTCTTGTCCAAACGCCGACGCCGTGTATCCGTGCGCCTCGGCCTGCTTGCGCTTGGCCACCGATTCGGCCAGCTCCTCGTCGTCCATGAACAGTGATGCGATCTCGGTCGGCTTGGCCATGTCCCCAATGCCCTTGTTGCCGACGACAATGTCCTGCACATCCTTCTTCGCGCGCGAGAGCTGCACAATGCGTTCGTCAATAGTACCGCGCGAGATCAGGCGGTAGACCGTAACTTGCTTCGTCTGGCCGACGCGGTGCGCGCGGTCCATCGCCTGTGCGTCGTTACTGGGGTTCCAGTCATGCTCAAAGCTGCCATCAGTGCATGTCGTTGGGGTACACTCACAAGATGCACGTATCAGCCGCAGTGAGGTTGATTCCCAGGCCGCCAGCGCGGGTGCTGAGACAGAACACAAAGATGTCAGGGTTCGTCTGCCAAGCCGTAACCATGTCGCGGCGCTCGCCGATCGGCGTGGAACCATCGAGTCGGAGGTACTGCTGTCAGCCGCCACTCTCAGCAGTTTCTCACCTTGTGCCGCCTGGAGATCAGGAACTCCTGGACCAAGTCCAGCGTCCTCGTCATCTGGAAGTAGAGCAGAACACGATGGCCGCCCTCCTTCAGTTCGCGAAGGAGATCGTCGAGACGCGCGAGCTTAGCAGAGTCGACGATGAACCGCTTCATGGACGGGAAGCGCAGAGTCGAGACAGGACTCTGGTCGGCAGACGCTGCCCCAAGAAGGCCATGGGCTGGGATGCCAGGGACGATCGACTGCAAGCTCTGCACGGCCTTGACGTTGTCGCGCTCGCTCTCTGCCACGCCGTACAACGCAGCGTGGACGACTGGGTCCGCTGCAAGCCGTTCCTGCGTGTTGACAAACGAACGCCGGTTGGATACAATAGGCACAATGGCCTTCGCCACCACGCGGTCCGTTGGCAAGCGTGCATCGGCGCGAGACAGGAACGATTTCTTCCACACGCGGCGGGTGATGTCACGGAGCGCGGGAAGCTCCGAGTTGTCGGGCGCCGCATCCGGTATCCTCGGCGCCACCGGTGTGAGACGCTTGGCAGACGACGCGGCGAAGTCGCGGTCCGAATGGAAAGGCCCGCGTACCACGTCGCTGTGCGCAGCCGAAGCGCCTTCGAGCATTGTGACGAGCGGATGCCCTGTTGCCTGCCGGTTCGCTTCCCCAGCCGACACGCCCGTTACGCGGAGGAAGGCAAACTCAGAGTTGTCCTCCTTGAGCGAATCGCTGATCCAGTCCGTCTTCCAGATGTTCATGAGGTTGTGCAGCACGTGCGACTGGCTACCAGCTTGGCTGTTGGCACTGGGCACATCGAGCTTGCCCTCCTCCCAGATCAGCCGTGGAAGCTGGACCTCAATCGGATTGCGGATCGAATGAGGGCAGTAGAGGTCGACCTCGCGCGCGAGGTTGCCGCTCTGGCTGAACGTGCCAAACGCTACGGGCGACATGACGTCCTGCCGCTCGAACAGGTCGGGGTGGCTGCACACCTTGCGGAACTGCATGACGAGGTTCATCAGGTGCTTGGTACTGGCCGAGTCGCTCGAGTTGTTCGCCTGCGCAATGAGCTCGCCAATGGGCACGCGCTTGCGCAGCGCACGATAAAGCTCGCGCTGGCGCTGGCTCAGGTCCACAAGCACGTCGATCTCGATCTTGTCACCCAGCTCTTTCTGTACGTGCTTCTTGACACGACGCAACATGAACGGCTTGAGAATCATGTGCAGACGCTTGAGCTGCTCGGGCTTGAGCGACGCGTTTCCACCGCTCGCCGCATTCTCAATATCCTTGGAGAACCACTCGGAGAACTCCTCGTGCGAGTCAAACAGCGATGGCATGATGAAGTGGAGAAGCGCCCACAGTTCTGCAGTCAGCGGCGATCACGAGGTCAGACTCACCGTGCATCGAGTTCTGGATCGGGGTGCCGGTCAAGAGAAGGCGGTTGCGGCAGTTGAACGATAAAAGGGACTTCCAGCGCGCCGAAGTCGAACTCTTGATTGCCTGCGCCTCGTCGAGGATCATGTACTGCCACCGCATCATCTGGAAGTACTTCTCGTCCTGGACAGCGAGCTGGTAGCTGGTGACGACGATGTGGAAAGGTGACTCCTCGGTGAAAGTCTGGTTCTTGCGGTTCCAGATGCGGCGCAGTGTCTCGCGATCCTTGGGACCTCCCCAGTAAGGGATCGTCTTCAGGCGGGGCACAAAGCGGGCAAGCTCTTGTTGCCAGTTGTGCAGTGTGCTAGCTGGCGCAATAATCAAGAACGGGCCCCAGATGCCGTGCACCTCGGCAAGGTATGCCAACAGCGAGATCGATTGGATAGTCTTGCCGAGACCCATCTCGTCGGCCAGGATGCCATTAATGCCCTGCTCGTACAGGTTGCCGAGCCAGGTGAGACCCTTGAGCTGGTACTCCTTCAGCTGGGCCATGAGCATATTGGGCTGTGTGATCGTTATCTGGTTCTCGCCCATAGTCGGGTTTTGGAAGTTGAGTTCGTCTCCATCCATGTCGAGGTCGGCTAGCTCGCCGTTAGTCTGGCCAGCGCGGCTCTGATCAAAGGCCGCAGCCTTGTCCTTGGCGGCCTTGATGTGCTCCTGTGCGCTGCGGGCGGCGTGACGACGCATGTTCTCATCGTCGTCCTCGTCGTAGTCGAGTTCGGGCAGCGGTTCTCCACTCTCGTCGAGCTCGAGCTCGGCGCCCTGCGGCGCGAGCGGGGCGACAGGCGCCGCGCCTTCATCGCCCATGTCCTCGGCCTCGTGTGTCTTGATCTTCTTGCCGATAAAGTGCGAGTAGAGCTCGGTCTGGGTGAGGAGGAAGTTGAGCTTGCGGGATTGACGCTTGGCTTCGCGCGCCTCCTCCTCTGCCTTGGCCTTCTCCAGTTGCTCCTTCTCGGCGCGTTTCCGCGCAGCCAGCTCGTCTTTTTCATTCTTCTTCCAGTACACAAGCATCTCGCGCATGACCTTCTTGGCCTTGCTCGCCGCGTCCTTGTTCATCTTGGAGCGATGCGTCTTGAGGTTGCGCTGGCCGAACGCGTTGCGCTGACATGCCTGCGCAGTGCGGAGTAGGTCCTGCTTGACGACATTGTCGTACGCCTGGTTGACGCGGTAGATCTGGGTTAGTTGGTGCTGACATTGGAGCTCACCTTGGGGATATCGCGACAGATGGTGGTCCATGCCTGGCGCTGCAGCTCGTTGACCAACTCGAGGCGCACGCGCGCCTCGGGCTCGGACACGCCACGCGGGTCGTACGTGTTCGGTTGGTGCTGGAACAATCGGGCGTTAGGGACGTCGACGACGTCGAAGGCGCCCTCGCCACCATCCGTATCCCCCACCGCCTCCAGCGCCGTTTGGAGAGCTATCGCTTCGGCCTTCCTATTCAACTGCTTGCTGTCCTTGGTCGGGCGCGTCCAGTTGCCTTTGCCGACACCAGGCTCCTTGGTCTTGCCGGAGCGTCTCTTGGGCTTGGGCCGGGCGAGAGGCGAGTCGCCGTTCTCAGCGTCGGATGGGAGTAACTCGTCTTCCTCCTCGTCGAACCGCGAGCGCATGTCGTCGTCGACGTCGGGCTTGACGTCAATGTCCTTTTTGCGCCGCTTTGCTGGCTTGCGCTTCGGCGCGTCATCGTCAAGCAACGCAGCAATGTCGGCGTCGGCCTCGCCGTTGAGTACAGAGCCGGCATCACTGTCGTCGTCGTCGCCACGCGCCGCCTTCTCCTTCATCTTACGCATCGCCTTCCAACCCTTGGCCGGCCCAGGCTTCTTCCGCAGAGTGCCGTCCTTGCGCAGTTGTGGTGGGCCGCTCTTTCTCAACCACATCTCGTCCTGCACCTGCTTGACATCGTCCTCGGTGAGGCCTGTCATGTCACCAGCCTCAACCTTGACCATGACCTCTGCGCGCGTGAGCCCGCTCGGCATGATGATGCCGTTGGGATCTGAGATGACCATCTCGCCGTCGTCGTCTATGACCGATGACGCGGGCATGGGGCTGCTAGGCTTGATGTCGTCGCCCTCTGCGAGTCCCAGCAGCTCGTCATCGATTGCTGCGCTAGTAGCCACTGATGGCTTGGGCTTTCGATTGTACTTCTTCTTCGGGATCGGGACACCTGCAGCTATAGCAGCTGCCTTGGCCTCGCGCTGCGCGATACGGGTCGGGTGGTCCTTGGGCCAGCCGCGACGTTTGACAGGCACCTTGACGGGAGGCTCCGGCTTGCCGTTGCCCATCGCCGGGGTCCATGTGAGGATGGACGCCGCCTCGTACTCGCGCCGCTGTTGGAACCGGCGCAGGTGCTCCCGCCAAATCTCCTCGTTGGCGTTAAGGCTGTCGTCCGGCCGCCAAGCCCCCTTGCGCGTCACAGGTGGAGGTTCCATGTCTTGTACGATGGCGTGTGGCTCTGTGGACTGGCCGCGTTCCGAGCCGATGCTCGAACTCGGTCCTGGGGACCCAGCACGCGAGTCGCGCGGACTGTGAAAGGTGGGCTCGTACGGTTGGAACGCTGGAGCGGCGCGTGGTGGAGGTGATGGCGAATGGAAGTTGTACGAGGACGGACCGGCCCGGCTTGTGTGCTCACGGCGCGAATGCAGCGCACGCTCGTCATAGTCGCCGTCGTAGCCGCGATCAACGAGCGCCGAGTGATCGTAGGAGGTGCGGTGGTCATAAGAGGTTGACCGCTCAAAAGTCGAGCGGGTATGACCCTTGGCTTCGGGGCGGTGGAGGTAGCTGCGTCCTACGTCGGGCGGCACACCATAATAGTCGGAGCGCGAATGGGAGGGGTACGGCGCGTCGTAGGTGACTGTTGACGACGAGGGGTAGGCGTAGTGAGTCGACGCTGACCTGATGGATTCACGATGTGGCCTGGACGAAGGGGCGGCGCGGGGTGGTGAGTTTGGTGGAGAGTTGACCAACGCGGATAATGACATGCGCGAGGAAGGTGTCGGGCGTGGCGGCGAAAGCTGTAAGAAGGTCAACGATGCAACAGATGGGTGACGAACACTGCGGTCCATGTCGCCTCTGATGGGCTGTGCTGCCTGAAGAGGGCTAATGCTGGCCGAGGGATGACTCCTGCGCGTATGTACACGGTCGTAATCGACCATGGTACTTTGCTACCGTGGGGATGGATGGATGAAGGATGGGGGGGAGCGGCGAGGAAGGTGATGCAAGGCCTTATAAGATGTGTGGGTGTGAGAGTGATAGGGGGATGCGAGGTGTGAGATAATGCCAGCCTGCCAGCTGACTGGCAGCGTGGGCTTGGCTGGGCTTGAAGTGGGTGGTTGCGAATGTTTCAGTGGGGTGTGTGGTTTTTGATCTTTGATGGAAAGATAGTTAGTAGTAGGGTATAGTAGCAGTAGCCAGTAGTAGAGTAGTAGTTGTTGTTGTTGATGTGGTCGATGGATGATGAAGCAGTAATGAGAAGATGATGCATTGTGGTTTGACCAGATGGATGGCATTGGGGGAGTGAGGGATCCATGAACAGAGGGGGAGAGAGGGGGGGGGGATGACAGCGTTTGTCTCTTGGCTTGGATGGTGTTGGACATCCTTGGTCATTGGAAGAGCGAAAGGGGAGGAAAGGGGGGGGGGGGTCGGGGCAAGGCGGCGCAAGTGGCTAACTGTCTTCTGACTAGTAATCGGGGAGATTGTATGGTGGTATGGGATCCCTTTTTGGGCTAGTCATTGTCTAAGTTGATGCTCAATTTGCTTCCATCTTCACATAACACAAAGTCATATTTCGGCGTTCCTTGGTGACTCCTTCATCCCCCCTCCCTCCCTTTGCTCAAAACCTCCACCTCTTCAGTCAATTCCAAAACTCTGATACTCGGACAAACCATTTTGCTTTTACGCCAACCCCCAGACATGTTCGCTTTAGATCTATCATGCCCACGTCACATTCTCTAGGAATGCACAAACTCTCTCATCCCTTGTTCTTTACTCCCCTCCTTGACACGACGAGTAACTTGTCATCTCTTGCAGACGGATGCATAGTTGTAGTGCGAGGAAGGTTATAGTGTCTCGCAGGTGGCAACTGATCACTAGGTGGTGTGAGGATGAGCTCGGGTGACAAGCAAGGGGGAGCTGACAGCTATAGGGCGGCGGGGATTGGGGGGATTGGGGGATTGAAACGACGTGGCGATGTGGGTTTGAATGAGTTGTTTCCGCTCTCCGTCTTGAATCTCTTAAATCTCGTGCCATGTTGCCGCCACCGCCGCACTTGCTATTTGGCCAAGTGAAATCCTCCACTCAATTCTGCGATCATTCAAGTGAAAACCTTTGAACGGTTGCGCAAGCGATCAATTGCCGAGCGGCAAACAAAGCCAGGTCCCTCACCACATTTTACCATCCATTACGGATACCATTTATGGCAACATGACAAGTTGATGTACCTACCATGCCGAGCCGAGATGGTCTTGTGAGGCTGACTCTGCGATCTGCGAATGCGCGGGTGGGAGGGGGGGGGGGGGCAGTGGCAAGGATGGCAGTGGGCAAGGTGACGCGTATAAACGTTGAATGGTTGAATGGCCTGAATGGCCTGAATGGCCTGAATGGGGGATTCCGGATTCCGGATGGGAATATCTCAGTCCTTGCAGTGTTCTCATGACTCCATCATCCATCTACCCCTGGATACCATAGACAGAGCGGCCTCAAATCATTTGCCCCAAACACACACTAACCCAAACACTCATACCAAAATGTCTCACTGCCATTGACAACCCCCCGACCCACGACTCGGACACGGCCTTCGGCGTCACGGAGATGCCTCAACCTCCGAGCCCCAGTTGAGGTGAGAGGCCGATCTGCAATCTACAATCAGCGCCTGGGGATCAGAGTTGCCTGGGTGAAGGAACAATGACACGTGGAAAGAGGAGAGATCGGTACCTGGTGCCTATGATGATATCGGCTATTCAGGGCGGACGAGATAGCAAGCTACACCTTCCTTTTGCAGTACAACTGGATGCGGAAGTGAGTGGACAGTTAGGTGGGTCACGTCATCTTGTCATCTTGTCATCCATCTCCTCTGTTGTTCAAATCAACATCCACAAGGACGAAGAACAGTACAATAAACTGAACCGCGGCACGGAAAGGCAGTCTGCCGAAGCGAATCAAGCTTTGAGCGATGCTCGTGCTTCTACGATGCACCCTCTCAAGCTCCTACCTCCCTCACGCTCGGCCCTCCAACTGACATTTCCTTCCAACTCATCAAACCATCTCACCTTGCTCCAACCCATCATGACCTCACTTCACTTCTTTCAGTCAGCTTTGACAGCCGAACTCGCATCCCAGGGCCTCTCGCTCGAGATGGTCTTTGGCGGCTCTGACCCCTTGGTCATCCGCCGCGTCAAGACCGCCGCGCTACACACCCTCCTCGCACTTTATCCTCCACTGATGGGGGACACAGGGACCATCCTCTTCCTCCAGGCCGACCATAGGAGCGCAAAGGACGTACTCGATGCCTCACTTACCCTAGCTGCGGCGTACATCGAACTCGTCGAGCACGTAAGTCTCCCAGTTGGATGCGCTGACCCACAGAAACTCGATGTCACGCCCATGATGCGCAAGGCCGGCATCCCGCCGCACCCACGGATGCCGCAACCTCCGAGTAACCCACGTGCAACCTCTGCTTCTACTCTGAACCTCGCCAACCCCCCTCCGCCCAGTCTTCGGCCATGGGGCATTATCGAGCCCAGATTTAGCCCGCCAAAGCCCAAGCCCGAACCGAAACCAAAGTACGTGTCCTCCTCGTCGCGTCGTGCTGACTCAGGCTTGAGGAGGCTCCTCCGACCTGGCCAGCGTGGTCCTGGCGGGGAGGGTGAGATTGCTGTCGCTTGGCTCGTAACATTGGAGAGACACCACCGTTCATCGACAACACTCTGTACATGATATCTGTATCTCTACGTTCCCGAACACACCGCCGGCCAGGGGGTCTCCGCGCCAAGTGCCGTTCCGGGATATGTTTCTTGGTGTACGTAGTGGAGCACACCTTGAACAACACGACTGTCGTCTTGGACACTTGTCAAGTACATCGTAACCTTCTCACTCCCATCTCTTGAATGGCCACAGCCTTCCGTAGTGTCCGGAGCTACTGGAACAAACATACCGGAGTGCCTGGATGTAGACTTGAAAGAGTCCACAGAACCGTCATCCGCATCATGTCTAGGCGCATGTGGAATTGATCATCATCTGGACGCAGCGCTTTGGTTCGGACGGAAGGTAACCCATAAGTGTGCTCCAGGTCTAGACACCTTTGCCGACTTGACCTCGTATCCGCCGTCGTGGCCCTACGGACGCAGGTGGAAAACTTACTCTCGAAAAGCCACTCTGTGCAGCAAGGATCCCCTCCGAAGCGCCGGCGCCCGCCGGATGTCTCAACATCCATCCGGATACTACTTTGGCCAACGGACCTTGAGGCCCTCGCTCCTCACGAAGGCTATTCGAGTGAGCGGTTGCCTTCCCGCTGGCACCGATGACTCTGCACAGAATAGTCCTCTCAATGGCGGTTGTTTTTGAGGTCGGCGGCAGAGTCTTGTATGAAGATTACATTGCCGGAATGCCGATACAATATGCCGAACTGACCACCGTTATCCTCGTCCACACTTCCCTCCAACTCCCACCTCAGCACGTCAGCATGCCTCTGCTCTTTGCGGCCCCGGACGCGTACGGTGTAGGTGCACCGCGCCAAACCTCCGGGATTGTTCCGGGAGACGCCCTTGTCCAAAGCCCACCAGGCGGTCCGGAGATGCAACCGGCAGTTGCATCACCACGGCAGTCAGGACCGACCAACCTCGAGTATGCTATCAGCGGTATAAGTAGCACTGCGTGCTACCTTGTATCACCATCACAACCATTATGACGCAGACACAGACCTCCAACCTCAACGGCACTACAAAAGCGACAGCGACAGCGACCACAACCCCAGCCGACACGCTGGCGGTCCACACCATCCGCACGCTCGGCGCCGACCTCTGCCAGGCGTACAAGGGTGGACACCCCGGCACGGTGATGGGTGCAGCGGCGATTGGCGTCGCCCTCTTCCGCCATGTGATGGTATATAACCCTTCAAACCCAGAATGGTTCGCACGCGACCGTGAGTCCTCCACTATCGCATTATCTGTCTAACAGCAGGTTTCGTCCTTTCTGCCGGACACGCATGCCTCCTCCAATACCTCCTCCTCCATTTTGCAGGATACGAGGCATGGCCGCTCTCAGAGGTGCGCAAGTACCACGCGCCAGCGCACGGCATGGCTGCGGGCCACCCTGAGATCGAACACCCCGGCATTGAAGTCACAACCGGTCCTCTGGGACAGGGCATTGCCAACGCTGTCGGCCTCGCTGTCGCGGGAAAGAACCTCGCTGCGACATACAACCGCCCCGGGTTCCCGCTTGTACAGGGCAAGATTTGGTGTTTCACAGGCGACGGGTGCCTCCAAGAAGGCGTTGGGCAGGAGGCACTCTCGCTCGCGGGCCACTGGGGTCTCGATAACCTGGTTCTCATCTACGACAACAACGGCGTGACTGTGGACGGGCATATTGATAACTGTTTCACGGACGACACGTCCGCCAAAGCCCGAGCGATGGGGTGGGCAGTGATCGACGTTGAGGACGGCACAGACGACGTCGCCGTCGTTGTGCGCGCGTTGCAGCAGGCAAAGGAGATCAAGGGCAAGCCTACGCTGGTAAATATCCGCACTGTTATCGGGGTGGGGAGCGCACAGGCCGGCCAGGGTAAGGCACACGGCCAGGCGCTAGGCGACGATCAAGTCGCCGCTGTTAAGCGCGCACTCGGCTTCGATCCGGAAGACAAGTTTGCCGTGCCGCCACAGGTGTACGACTTCTGGGCGCCTGTCAAGGAGAAAGGAGCCACAGCCGAGCGCGAATGGAATGACCTCTGGGCGGCGTACCGCGCTGAACACACCACGGAAGGCGCCGAGCTCGCTGCGCGCATGGCCGGCCGTCTCGATGGGTGGGAGTCCCTCGTGCCCTCCAAGTCGGCACTCCCTACTGCTCCCCAGCCGACACGCAAGTCTAGCGGCATCATGATCGAGGCCCTCGCACCCAAATACAACTCGCTCATGGTAGGCTCAGCCGACCTCCTCGAGTCGACCTTTGTCTCGTGGAAGGGCATGGACGAGTTCCAGGCGCCTTCCACTGGCTTAGGCTCGTATACTGGTCGGCAGCTGCGTTACGGCATTCGCGAGTTCGCCATGACTGCCATTGCCAACGGTCTTGCTGCCTACCACCCTGGTCTGATCCTCCCGGTCATGAGCACGTTCTTCATGTTCTGGCTATACGCAGCGCCTGCCGCCCGCATGGCCGCCATCCAGCGTCTGCGATGGGTGGGCATCGCAACGCACGACAGCATCGGTATCGGCGAGGACGGACCGACGCACCAACCCGTGGAGCTGGCGGCGCTGTACCGCGCCATGCCGGGGATTGAGCTCTTCCGCCCTGCCGACGCAGAGGAGGTCATGGGCGCATGGATCGCGTCTCTGCAGGGCGAGATGCCCGTCATTTTCGCCCTCAGTCGCCAACCTGTTCCCCTCCTCCCGGGCTCAAACCGCGCCGGCGTCGCAAAGGGCGGCTACGTCGTCCTCGACACGCAAGCTCCCGAACTCATCCTCCTCGCCACAGGTGCCGAAGTCTCGCGTGCGATCGACACTGCCGCACTCCTCCCCTACCGCGTGCGTGTCGTCTCGCTGCCCTCCACAACTCGCTTCGACGCCCAGTCGCGCGAATACCGTCGATCTGTCATCCCCGCTGGCGTGCCAACCGTCGCCATCGAGGCGTGGGCATCCATGGGATGGGCCAAGTACGCTCACGCCGGTGCGCACATGCATGGCTTTGGACTGAGTGCGCCACAGGAAGTGTTGTTCGAGCACTTTGGCTTCGCACCCGCGAATCTGGCAAAGGTGATAGGCGAGTGGGTCAAGGGCCTGGATGGTGTGCCGGGTGTGGGCGACTCTGAGGAACTGCTGCTTGACCGGCACGAGGAGTGGAACTAGAGTTTGTAGGTATAGGACAATGCAAGTACATCAACATGGTACAGACAGGAGAATATAAGAGGACGATAGACCGATGCGAGTGTTTACGAGTGCGTCCGAGAGGCGGCAACATCAAGGTTACATGGGTTGAGGCAAGCCCATGTCAAATGGAAGGAGCAGGTCGAGCTCACCAAATGCCACTTCGCCCACACCTCCGCCCATCGGCTCGCCTACAGCAGCGGGAGGCTTGCGCACGACACCCTCAGGGACACTGACGTACGTCTCGAGTTCCTCGTTGACGCGCTCGAGATCCACCTGGTCCGCTCGTATCCCCTCGAGGCGCTGCGCAAGGGCACCCCCCACCCACCCCACGCCTGCCCAGTACTCGGCCTGCCGGGCTAGGCCGGCTCGCAGAGTGGTGATGGACGTCGAGGCGACCGAGGCGAGCATGGAGCGGAACAGTTCGGCCTGACCCTCTTCCCCAACCACCTGGGGCGCCGTCTCAATTTCTTTGATGTAGCAGCATCCCGCGACATAGAACGCCTGGTTGACGAACGGCAGGGCGAGATAGCTCGGACCGATGACGTCTGAGAGGACGAGCGCGTCACCAATTGTGCGAGCACTATTCCTCCACAGCGCGCTGACAGGCGTCGCATGCCCTGAGCGCGAGGGCGCGGCTGATGGCGCGAGATACGCGCTGGCGAGTACCGTGTGCATCCACAGGTGGATGTGGAGGAACGCTGACGCGGTGTGCGCAAGGGTGTGCAATTGTAGGCTTGCGTTAGCTACATCACGGGTATGCGTTAGCTACATCCGGGTAGGCTCACTTGGTCGCACTCCACGCCATGTCCGGTGGAAGATTGTTGTATTCGGCCACAGCCGCCGCACGCGCTGCAGCCACTTCAGATTCGTCGGGTCGGAGGTGTGGTGGCGCATTCAGCAGGTTGATAAGCCCTCCGTAAGCGCGCATCATCCGTGCGGCATGGGGGAACGGCCCGCCGCCCGTATCTTCCAGCGACGGGAGACGACGCGTCACCTCGTCAGGTCTGAACGTTGTCGTTCGTCCGGTGCCAAAACATAACGCATAGTCGAGCAGGAGAACAGACCAGAATGTGAGCCGATCCAGCCGCTCCTCCTCCTCCCTCTCTGGGTCGTGTGGTGGTTCAAGATGCTGCCCGAGGTCGATGGCCATACGCACTGCCATACCCGTGAACATCCACTCTTCACTCTCCGAGTCTACCGTCAGTCCATCCAGTGAGAAACGTACCATTCCCAAAGCCGACATGTGCCATCAACACGAGCGCCAGCACAGTCTCACGACTCGGCACAGCCAGCATGTCCCCCAGCATCGCTCGTGCCCTCGCATAAAATACGTTGCCGTACTCGCTCCGCTTCAGCCCCTCCCGCGCGATCGCAGGATGGTCGGTGAACCGCGCAGCCGTCGCGGCGATGGCGTTGCTGAGGAACACGTTCCCTTCCGGCCCCTGCTTGAGAGCCGGGAACTGGCACCCAAAGTGCTCGTTGAACACCTGCAGCAGGTGCGCCATCAGTGGCGGGGACGGCATGCCGTCCACCCCGATATCGCCCATGCCCATCGGAGAAGGGAGGTGGGCTGGTGACGACGGTGCCACGCGCACCTTGAGCGAGAGGCGCTTCAGGCCAGGCGCGATGGCCGTCGGGCCATGTGGGCGCCACCATGTAATCCTCACCACCTTGCCATCAGATGGGGAGAGGGGGGCGGAAGGCGAGACGTCACATTCCACCGTCGGGAGTTGGGAGGACATGGCGAGGATGAACTGCGTGGGGTCGAAGGGCATGTCGAAGCCGTCGGCGAAACCAGCCATCCACGCCGGCGTCTCTGCTCCGAGGACGCTCGTACTCGTGCTTGTGCCCGCCTCACCCTCCGCATCCCGCTCTGCTTTGCTCGGTGGCCGGCCCAGACCCCGAACAGCCATACTCGCCAGTCGCCGGGCGCGCGCACGCTCTTTCCGCGCCGCGCTGCTCCGCCCATCCTCGGTGGGCCACGCGCAGTCGATGCCGTCGGCCAAGCAGTTCGGACACGGGGCTGGCGGTGTGCCGCCACACTTGCACTTTCTCGATCGGCACTGGCCTCAGCAATCCATACTCCGAGCTGGACTTACCGGCATACACGCCTTCTTGCCACGTTCGATGCGCTTCATACTCGAGGGTTCCATGTCAGTGATTCAACCAAGCGGGGGTGATGTCAGAGGGTGGAGAGTTGGTGATTCATCCCTCTTGATTGTGGAAAGATCAGAGGAAAGGAAGTACACCGGTCGGCGTGCAATCGCGGGTCTCGGCAAAACGTCACTATCTCAGACACACGTCATTTGATACCGGAGCTTATCTCGGCAGCTGGATCGGCCTGCAGCCCATCTCCTGCCGTAACTAACACCACTCCATCCACCCAATGCTTGAGTCACTCCAGGCATCCGCGACCTCCGCGAGATGCCGGCGCCTGAACCGGCAGCTGGTTAAGATGCCAGCTGTGCGCTTCTTGCGCCTCCCCACACTCCTCACTGCTCCACAACGATGACTCTCTCTAACGGTAACGGCCACAGCAACGAGAACGTCGATCCCGCCCTCCTCAGGCGGCCCAACATCGCGCTCTGGGTTACCAAGGACCACAAGATCTACCAGAAGCAGGAAGCGTTTCCCGACTGCCCGCCGGACAGTTGTGTCATCCATGTCAAGGCGACGGGTATCTGCGGATCGTGAGTCTGGTTCTTCACTCGTACTCGTCTGCCTCAGCTCTTTCTCCTCTAACACCAGGGAGATCCACTTCTGGAAGCATGGCCGCATCGGCGACTGCTGTGTCACGCACGACATTATCCTGGGCCACGAGAGCGCCGGGCAAGTCGTTGCCGTGGGTGCCAACGTGCGCAACTTGTCGATCGGTGACCGTGTGAGCATCGAACCCGGAGTTGCATGCTGGGAGTGCGACATGTGTATCCGTGGGCGATACAACCTCTGTCCCAATGTTGTGTTCAGTGGCACGCCACCCAGCGACGGCACGATGCGGCGCTTCGTTGCTCACCCTGCCCGCTTCCTGCATCGTATCCCTGACGAGATGAGCTACGCGCTCGGCGCGCTCGTTGAACCGCTTAGCGTGGGGTACAACGCCGTGCTGCGGGCCAAAATCTACCTGGGCATGCCCGTGGTGATTGCCGGCGCTGGGCCCATCGGTCTTGCTGCTGCGTTGAGCGCTCGTGCAGCCGGCGCATCACCTATTTTGATCACCGACTTGGAGGAGAGCAAGCTCGCACAGGCGGCCGTATTCGGATTCGCTGGGTTGGCTGTGTCCACTGAATGGGACAGGAAGGACACGGCGGCGCGTATCCGCCAGGCGATGGGGTGCGCGCCCCAGCTCGTGCTCGAATGCACTGGCTCTCCCGCGTCGATCAACTCGGCGTGTTACGCGCTCGAGGACGGTGGGACGCTGCTACAGGTCGGGTGCGGCAAGCCCGACGTCGAGCTCCCCCTCATGAGCATGGGCTTCCGCGAGATCAACGTCATCACCTCGTTTAGGTACCAGCAAAGTTGGCCTGTGGTGATCAGGTTGATCCAGGCTGGCGTGTTTGGCGACGTTGGGGCAATGATCACTCACACGTTGCCGCTGGAGCGGGCCATTGACGCTTTCGAGACGTGTGTTGACAGGAGCGCACGTGCCATCAAGGTCCAGATTGTAGACGAGTAGATAGGCATGTAGATGGATGAGCGGGCCTCGAGTCGAACCGAGTCGAACCTCGTGGTAGAATACTTGTTGACTGTCCGGCCAAGACGGCTGGTAGAAGACGCATTGACGATGTGAACGAGCACGCTTCTGTGGGTAGAAGCCTTCTGACTACCTTAGAAGGCACTCTGAGACAGCACGGCTGCTGCTGGGTGAATCTGCTCCACTGATCAACAAGATGCTTCCGAGGGCAGGAACGTCCCGTGCGAACATGGCTTTGTTAGATCGGCATGGAGCATCCCGCAATCCACCTCCCAGCGACCAAAGAAGCGACGTCTTGTACGACGTGGAGTCGTCGCCTGGGCAACCAGATAAGCTGGAAGTGGATCACAGTTGGCTAAGAGAGCGTCAAAGTGAATCGTAGAACAGACAAACACGTGTAAAGAGATAGAGAACGCACGTGACAGACGCGTGACGCGTCAGATTTCGGATTGAAAGAGCCAATAGTGGCAAGGTCCGAACCAAAGCGGTGACGTGACGAGAAAAGGTGCCACAAGTTCGGCGTTGAGAATTTCGAGTGCCCGTCCGCCCGTCCGCCCGTCCGCCCACGGCCGACTTTGTACTATCTCGCACATGGTTGACGCAGATCTGGGGTGGGGGAGGTTGGGTACCTGGGGTGGGGTGCGGGGGCAGATTTTGATGACAGGGAAGTAGAATGACACGATTGCAGTTGCCTACACGTTTCTTAAACGGAAGTCTGCCTTCCAACTCATCCATCCTTCCCCCATCCCACAAATCATCAAAATGGCCCAGCAGAAGTTCAAGGGTCAGTAACTAGCGTCCCCAGCTGTCGCTCTGTCTCAACATGATGCTGACCTTCAGTTGCCGACATCTCCCTCGCCGCCTTCGGCAAGAAGGAGGTCGAGCTCGCTGAGCGCGAGATGCCCGGTCTCATGGCCCTCCGTGAGAAGCACGGCGAGTCCAAGCCCCTCACCGGTGCTCGGTGAGTCTTAGATCTGTCAACCACGCTGACCACAGCATCGCTGGCTGCCTCCACATGACCATCCAGACCGCCGTCCTCATCGAGACTCTTGTTGTCCTCGGTGCCGAGGTCACCTGGTCGTCGTGCAACATCTTCTCGACCCAGGACCACGCCGCCGCTTACATTGCCTCGATCGGCGTTCCCGTCTTTGCCTGGAAGGGCGAGACTGAGGAGGAGTACGTTTGGTGCATCCGCCAGACCATTGAGGGCTTTGCCGGTGGCAAGGGCCTCAACATGATCCTTGACGACGGTGGTGACCTCACCAAGCTCGTCCACGACGAGTTCCCCCAGCTCCTCAAGGACGTCAAGGGTGTCTCGGAGGAGACCACCACCGGTGTCCACCACCTTTACAAGATGCACGCCGAGGGCAAGCTCAAGATCCCCGCCATCAACGTCAACGACTCGGTCACCAAGTCCAAGTTTGACAACTACTACGGCTGCCGCGAGTCGCTCGTCGACGGCATCAAGCGTGCCACCGACGTCATGCTTGCCGGCAAGACTGCCGTTGTCGCTGGCTTTGGCGACGTTGGCAAGGGCTGCGCCGAGTCGCTCCGCTCGTACGGCTGCCGTGTCCTCGTCACCGAGATTGACCCCATCAACGCCCTCCAGGCGTCGATGAGCGGCTACGAGGTCACCACCATGGAGGACGCCGCTCCCCGCTCTAACATCTTTGTCACCACCACCGGCAACCGTGACATTATCACTGGTGTCCACTTCTCCAACATGCCCGAGGACGCCATTGTCTGCAACATTGGCCACTTTGACATTGAGATTGACGTTGCTTGGCTCAAGGCCAACGCCAAGGAGCACGTCAACATCAAGCCCCAGGTTGACCGCTACACCATGGCCAACGGCCGCCACGTCCTCCTCCTCGCCGAGGGCCGTCTTGTCAACCTCGGCTGCGCCACTGGCCACCCCTCGTTTGTCATGTCGTGCTCGTTCGCCAACCAGGTCCTCGCCCAGATCGCCCTCTGGACCGACAACGCCTCGTACCCCCTCGGCGTCCACATGCTCCCCAAGCACCTCGACGAGGAGGTTGCCCGTGCCCACCTTGGCCAGCTCGGCGTCAAGCTCACCACCCTCTCGACTGTCCAGTCCGACTACCTCGGCATCCCCGTTGCTGGCCCCTACAAGCCCAACCACTAGTGAGTTGCACCGCTCTTTTTTTTTCTTGTACATTGCTGACAACCAGCCGCTACTAAGCAACGGCGCTCGCTGGCCCTCAACGGGCTGTTCGCCATGATCGTGTAACTTGAAAAAAATACCCATCAATCCCTCCGCTCCGAAGCGGCAGTGACCTACCCGACATTGAATATCCCCTCATTTGTATCACTCTGGCTTTCAACACTGCCATCATCGCATCCAAACATCTATAGCACTGTGCTTTGGTCCTACTTTGTTAGCTGTTCCACCTCGGATGGGCAGTATGCAAGATTGGTGGACGCTGTGCGCTGGCGAGTAGTGCCAGCGATGTTGAGAAGACGAGCGACGCTGCTGCAGCTGCTGATGACACTGGCCGCACGAGGAGGGTTGTTACCATTGCTATTGGCTGGTCGTGGCCACTGCTCATTGGCCCACCCATGCCAGCATGCCAGCCAACAACTATCTCTGCTTACATTTTGGAGCCACTCTGTGAGAATCAGCACGTCCACTGGTCGACTGGCGGCAATCCGGAACGCAGTAACGTCATTCTCACTCTGTATCGTCGGTGGGGGAAGCCTCACATTGCCATTACCATTTACTCAGGATGCGAGGATAGCGAGGCACTCGAAAGAACAATCCTTTCGCTTACAGGTACGCCCGAATTGGGCACCGCAACAACGTGCTGTGCAGCGCAGCCTCATGGATGCCTCACTCACCCCCACCCCCCACTCCCCCTCCCCCTCCCACTCCCCCACCCGCTCCCCCACCCCCACCCACCCCCACCCACCCCCACCCACCACGCAGCGCACGCCAGACGCGACGAATGAGGCCGTACTCCTACTCCCCGTCGACCTCTTGCCTTATTTCGACGACGTGCCACCCACGAGCGCGTGCCAATGCATGTCTCTCCGGGCATGACGCGCCGCGTCGGTCGGCCTATGCTATTCGTCGCACTTGGCCTCGCGTGTATCCTGTACCTCTGGAAGACTGAGCACGTGAGTGCGACACGAGAGTGCGACTCGAGAGACCGAGCGTAAACCCGCTGACTTGGCCCCAGTTTACGTTTACGGCAACTCGCACGATCGTATCCGGAGACGACTACTCGCCGCCAGACTACTCGTCGCCAAACTACTCGTCGCCAAACTACTCGCCGTTCTACGGAGGAGGAAGCACCAGGCCGATCGACATCTCATCCGATCCACTGCCGAATGCCACCCTCAGTGAACGGCTCGACGCATGGGAACGTGCTCCAGCCCCAGCGTCTGCCGAGTACGCGCGTTGGAACGCAGAGCAGTGCGACACCAACATCCACAACCAACAGAACTGGTATTTGCTGAACACGTATGGCGGCGAGTGGGCAACACACGACATGTCGACCGTTATTCGAATCCGCACCGAGTTGATCAACTACATGCGTACCGTTGATGGGGGATACGAGATGAACTCTGCCACAAACCTCCACGGTCACGGTATCGTCATGCTCGCCGGCGACGGCGCCAGCCTCATGAGAGTGTATTGGAGCGTCAGCATGATCCGGTCGTACCGCTGCAACCTCCCAATCTACGTGTATGTGTATATTCTCCAAAGGTGCTGATGGCAGGTATCATTTTGAGGATGAGAAGCCGGCGCTCGACAACCCACTACGCCTCAAGCTCGAGGCGCTCAACGTCATCCTCGTCACTGTCGAGGGTTCCCAAAAGGCTAAGACTGGGAAAAATTACCACCTCAAAGCACATGCCATCATCCGCGCTCCCTTCCAACACGTCTTGTACCTTGACTCTGACTCCATTCCCGTCCGTGACCCAAAGTACATGTTTACTGCGCCGAATTATCTCCGCCTCGGCGTATACTTTACGCCCGATTACTTCAAGACGTCTGCGACAAACCCACTATGGGCCGTGGCAGGCATCAAATGCCGCAACGAGTGGGAAGTTGAGAGTGGACAATTCTTCATCGACAAGGCACGACACATGGATGTCCTCCTCCTCTCGCGATACATGCTTTCCCGACACGAACAGTATTTCAAGTACTCTGATGGCGACAAGGATATTTTCCGCTGGGCGCTCCTTATGCTTCGTAAACGTTGGGCTGTTCCTGGCCGCTACGTTGCTGCGGGTTCATTTCCCCAAGACGTCGAGACGGGGTATTGTGGCCACACCATGATCCAGCATGACTCGTACGGCGCCCCTTTTACCATCCACTGGAATTTACTCAAACAGCATTATCCCGCCTTTACAGCGTTGGGGACTACTTGGGGCCGTTCGAAGCAGCTGCCAATGTTCAATACTTGGCCAGCGACGCCCGCTACCGCCCGACTAAATGAGCCAGTAGATAAACCCAATGATACAGACCGCAGAGGGTTGGGTGATATCGACTGTGACATGCTCGCCGACGCTGATGAGGCGGGACATGCACGCGCCCCAGCAAAAGAAATGATCATGCGCCGCGCCGTCCGCGAGCAGGGCGTCAATTCGTATGTCTACTGTCTACCCTAGGCGTGCTGACTCCAGGTTCTGGCACGGCGGCAATGGCTCGCCCTTCTGCCTTGGGCTCGACTACTCCGACATCCGACCGCAGTCGCGCAAGGCCCAGGATGCAGCCGACCGCCGTGCTGGAGATACAGTTGGCTCAGAAACCAAGGGCGTGTGGCCCGACTGGTCGAATCCGTTCGAGATTGTCAGCTGGGCTGACGACCCACACCTGAACAACTTTGAGAACACGCTGTACACGCGCTTCCAGTTTGATGTGCGCTACGAGCCGTAGGCGCAGGTGCAGGCGCAGCAAGCAACGAGGGACAGGATCATACGTAGAGTACATGGTGCATTAGACATAGAGCGTGGACATGTATGTACACTGGCGTCGTCAGGTGTAGTATCTTCTCTTCTCTGGCGGCCTGGCGGATCAGCACTACGCTTTTAGTATCGCCAGGCGGGACGAAACATGACTGGGCAAATGCAGCGGCCGAGGTGCCTCGCATGGGTTGCAGGGTTCTTTGACGCTATCTCCGTCGCGTCATCGGCTACGACTTTCGCGTGCTTGTTTGCCTATCTCACATACAATGACAATGTCTCGCTCATCAACGCCCCGCCATCACTCATTCTACTAAACCGAGCTACTCCGATTGCCCGTGCATCAGTACCGATATGTGTCTCACGCTTCTGGCATCGAGTTCTTGTTCTACTTAGCCACTGCGATCTCTCCTTTCCCCCCTAACATGAACATGCTGTACGGCTCCACCAGCCAACACCAACCGCTAGTCCACACTACCCCACCCTCGACGCCGGGAACGCCTCCCGATGTCCGGGAGATCGCTCCGCTCCTCCCCCGGCCACTGGCCGATAAGGAGCCGGAATGGGTCCGGCACCGCCTCGGCGAGCGGCACATGGTCCTGAGCAACCTCGTGTTAACACTTGCTACCAGGTGAGTTGGCCACCCTGCGCTCACGCTCACACTAGCATGCTCGACGTCGTGTGCTATGCAAAGTACAACACGTTCAGCTCAAACCAGACGGGTAACACGGTCATGCTCGCAACGGCCAGTCTGCACCTCCGTACCAGTCCGCGCAAATGTATCCTCGCAACGACCAGTCTTGTTTCGTGGTTGACCGGCGCCTTCCTGTTTGGACAGGTACGCAAGAACCGTGAGTGCCTCATCTCCACAGCACAACTAAGCACAGGCCGCAACTCGCGCGGGTGGCTGTTCGTCACGTCGTCTGTGCAAATGGCCGTCCTCGGCCTCTACGTATGGCTCATCTCGCCCGCAGCACCAACAAGTTTCGACCTCGACGGACGGTACGAGTGGGTGTCCATGGCAACGTGCGCGTTCCAGTCCGGCATCCAGTTCGTCATGGCCACCGGAGTCGGCGTACGGGAAATCAACGCCGCTACCGTCACCGCATCATATGCGTCACTGGTCGCCGACCCACTCCTCTTCTCAGCCACGTCACAACAGGGCCGCGACAGGCGCATCGTCTACCTCGTGACATTCTGGGTTGGGTGTATACTCGGCTTGTTCATCGAGCAGCACCTCGGCGCGTGGATCGCCGCACTCATCGTCGCTGGCGTAAAGCTGCTCAGTTTCATCATCATCTACCGCGCCGACGAGGCAGAGTAACTGTATCCTATCCCAATACCGTGTACAATAATTATGCATATCAGTACAATCCTAGCAGCTAGCAGCTAGCAGCACCCGCCCTTGGTCTTGGAATCCGCGAGGTTCACACCTGCTGGCTTGCGACGCTCAAACTCACCGCGCTCGACGCGCTCGAGGATCTGCCGTGCCGTTTGCTCAAACGCATCGACAACGCCCCACCCCTCCTTCGCTGACGTCTCGACGTACAGTAAGTTGTGCTGCTTAGCGAAGAGCGCACCCTCGAGCGTCGAGATGGCGCGGGGGAGGAGTATGCGTTCTGGGGCGGCGGTGACGGCAGGCGGTGGTGTGGCTGAGGCAGAACCTGATGCTGGTGCTGCAGACTCACCCACAGACTCGGCTTGAGCATCTGTCTCTGACTGCTTCGGTGCTCCCTCTGACTGCTTCGGTGCTCCCTCTGCCTGCTTCGGTGCTCCCTCGGGCATCACGTACACCGCCTCGCCGAACTGTATTTGTGGCACGACAGTCGGTTCTGTCGCACACAGGTCAGTCTTGTTCGCGACGACTATTGTCAGCTACGCCTAACACAGCCTCACGGATGACGGACACGTTATCGTCGGCGTGCGTGCGCAAGTCGTCCAGCCACGACGTCGCGTGCTCGAATGCTACTGTTAGCCCATTGACTCGCTCTGGTTGGCGGCAACCCCGGCTGACTCACTCTCTCGCCGGGTCACGTCGTACACCAACAGCGCACCTGCTGCCCCGCGGAAGTAACTCCTCGTTATGCTGCGGAAGGATTCTGTGCCCGCCGTGTCCCAGCCTGCCGTCAGCGTTGCAACGTAGAGAGGCGAGAACATTCTCCCCGGCCGCGATGGCGTCACGTCCGTGTACACCGCTGTCATCGATTGCGCTCAGCAGCATCACATGCCACCGCTATCCGGCATCCGCAGCACACGTCCCAGTTTCCACACGTCCAGACTCACACTGCACCTTGACCCTCTTGGCCTGGCCGCCGACTGTCGTCGAGACCAACCGTGACCCAAACTCGACGCCGAGCGTCGGCTCGCTGGCAGCGAACCGGTCGTCCGTGAGCCGGATCAGCAAGCACGACTTGCCGACGGCAGCGTCGCCGACAATAACGAATTTCAGGATGCTGGTGTTAGCTTTGGCCAAGGGCAACCCTAGGGTCCGAACATGACCTCGGTCGGACACGACCGCCTGGTCCCATAGCACAACGAGCAGCCAGCCGAAACACTTACTAGTCCCTGCCGTCAGCTTGGCCAACCGTGATGCTTACCATGACATGTCATCCATCCTAGCGGAGAGCATGTGCGCCGGATCGGCGAGCGATGCGAACGCGGGAAGAGGCGATGTGAAGCGATCGGAGCAAGGGTACTACGCGGTGTCGGCAGCGCCGGGCAGTAGGTCCTAGAACAATAGTGACGTCCTGGAGGGGGATGGTGATGATGAAGATGAGATGAGAGATGTTAGTCGTGGCTGAATGTTGGATGGATCAGCCCCACACTCTCCAGCCCCCCAACCGAGTGGCAACATAGCATCGGAGTAGACGTCCAATGTCCGCGTCACGTGCCGATACTTCCGCCGTTCGATTGCTCGACAGGTCTTGAACTTTTGGAATTTCTATAAACAACACCCACTATCCTACAACTACCAACCATGGGCAAGCACGGGAAACGCGGAGGCGGAAGAGGAAGGGGGGTGAGTCTTAGAGACGGAGATGGTGCACTGAGGGAATTGCGGGTGCCCTGTCGTCGGGGCTAGATGTATCATTCGGCCCCACTGCAACCCCGGCACGACTCAATCCATTTTGCGGTATCCCTGGCGTTCTCTAGACCATGCTGATATCAGGGACGGCGCGGCGGACCAGCTACGCGTGGTCGTCCGAACGGCACTGGCGACTGGAAGACGACGGACGTTGCCGACCTCAAGAACGCCTCTTTCGAGGAGTACTACAAGACGCAGGGGATTGTGCCCGAGGCCGAGTGGGACCAGTTCCTCACCGCGCTCAAGACGGAGCTCCCCACGACGTTCCGCGTGACTGGTAGCCGCGCGTGAGTGCAGTGGAGGCCCCAGGCTTTACAGAGCCTCTGGACCTCATACCTCCCTACCATGCACAAGCTAACACGCAGCCACGCCGACACGATCAACAACCTCATCAAGGACGTCTACGTCCCGACCATGCACGAGGTCGAGCTGGACGGTGTCACGTACGATGCTCCCAAGCCAATTGTGTGGTACCCCGAGGAGCTGGCATGGGAGATTGCCGCGCCGAAGCGCGTCGTGCGCAAGAACGAGGCCTTCAAGAAATTCCAAAAGTTCCTGGTCGGAGAGACGGACGTGGTGAGTGACTCTCTAGAGATCGTGTGTCGCCAGCAAGTCACCGTGCACGCACCACACATGTTGGGCTCGCTGACCCCAGGGAAATCTCAGTCGTCAGGAGGCAGTGAGCATGATTCCGCCCCTGCTTATGGATGTTGAGCCGCACCACTGCGTGAGTAGTAACAGGCCGACAAGCCCAGCCGTCTCTGACTGCTAACCGCAGTGTCTTGACATGTGTGCCGCGCCGGGCTCCAAGACGGCGCAGATTATCGAGGCACTCAACCCGTATCACACCGAGTCCACCGGTCTGCTTATCGCCAACGACGCCGACTACAAGCGCACCCACATGCTCGTCCACCAGACTGCCCGCATGCCGTCGAAAGGCCTGCTCGTCACCAACTGCGACGCCAGCATGTTCCCTAACATCTCGCTTGCCAACAACGAGACGCTCAAGTTTGACCGTATCCTCGCCGATGTGCCCTGCAGCGGTGACGGTACGATGCGCAAGAACATGGAGATCTGGAAAAAGTGGCTGCCCAGCGACGGCAACAGCCTGCACATTGTTCAGCTACGCATCCTGCACCGTGCGATGAACATGCTCAAGCCTGGCGGCCGCCTCGTCTACTCGACGTGCTCGTTCAACCCTTCCGAGAACGAGGCTGTCGTGGCGGCGGCGCTCAACGCCCACCCGGGCGAGTTCTCCATCGTTGATGTCTCGGACAAGCTGCCTGGCCTCAAGCGCCGGCCCGGGATCACGTCCTGGAAGGTCGGCACCAACGGGCCGGACGGAACCGTCTACCACGAGTCGTACGAGGCGTACAAGGTGGCCCGGGATGAGACGCCTAACGAGGAGGAGAAGGGAAAGAAGAAGGAGCTGGCGTCAACACTTTGGGCGCCAGACAATGCCACCGAGCTCGGTCTCGAGCGCTCCCTCCGCCTCCTTCCCCACGACCAGAACACGGGCGGCTTCTTTGTGTGTGTTCTCGAGAAGGCTGCGGCGCCAGTCGCACCGTCTGTGCCCAAGGTCGATATTGACGCGTTGCCAGAGATGGGTGACGTCGAGGCGACCGACGAGAAGGGGTCGGTGAGCCTCAAGCGTGCGCTCAGCCCCTCGGCCGAGAGTGCCGAGGGTACCGAGCCTCAGGCCAAGAAGGCCCGGGCTCCCGGCCAGGCGCCTAAGAAGAAGGAGCGTCCCGACCTGGCTTTCCGTGAGGACCCATTCTCATTTGTTGACCCGGCGCACGACGAGGTCGCTATCATTGTCGACTGGTTCGGCCTCAACAACGAGTTCCCGCGTAACAACCTTCTGGTGCGCAACGCCGACGGCTCACCGCACCGCACCATCTACATTGCCTCGGACCTTGTCAAGGCCATTGTGGAGAACAACGACTACACGCGCCTTCGGATGATCTCGGCCGGCATCAAGGCGTTCATCCGCCAGGACTCGCAGGCCCGCATGGACATCCCCTGCAAGTGGCGGGTCAGCGGTGATGGTATCGACGAGGTGCTCCAGTATGTTCCCGACGACCGTGTCGTGCAGGCCACTGTGGCCGAGTTGTACACGTTCCTTGAGAACATGTACCCTCCCATCGACACGTTTACGCCGCCGTTCAAGACGCACCTTGAGGCCGCGCAGCTGGGCAACATGCTTGTGCGCTTCGCAGCAGGCGAGGACGCGACCAGCGGGGGCAAGCTTGCACTGCCTCTCGATATGCCTGTATGGAAGGCCAGGCAGAGCATGTCGCTGCTCATCGACAAGCGCGAGAAGAGCGTGCTCTCCAACCGCGTGTTCGGTCGCGACATCTGCAACCCCGTGCCGTTCATCAAGGGCTCGAACGTCAGTACCGAGGCTAGCTCGACCGTCGCTAGCGGGACGGCTACGCCCGCGACCGAGAACGAGGAAGCGGCAGTTAACGCACCGGCGCTTGAGTCCAAGCTCAAGCATGAGATCACGGGCGCCGAGGAGATCAAGGAGTAGGCGTAGACTCCACGTCGTATCTCATGTATGCATAGACGGTTCCGCTAGATCAGGTACCTGTGGGTGAGGTCTGTTGCCGCCGGACAGACATGGTTTTGGCCCAACGCGCACCGACGCGCTCAGGCCACTGCGTCTGACGCTGTAATTTAGAGCACGGAGTGTTCTACGTATGCAATTCCGTGCTCACCCGACGCGCAAGGCTCGTGTCGGCGCGATTTCTTGATATCCCTAATATTAGAGACACTGCCGATACCCCACGAACGTCCCTTTATGGTGCGAGACGCACCACATCTGTACCGCTGATATCTCCAGCCGCGCTCGCTGTTCAAGCCACGATGAAACCACGCGAACACGGGGAAACGGGCCGCAACTCGACTCACTTTGAGTCAGTCGCGCCGCGCCTGACTTACCCCTCTGCCATTGTCCCGAGACTTTGCTTACGTTCCAGTGTGCCTCCGGGAATCCGCCCAGCAGGTTGTTGTCGTGCCTCCGGGAATCGCCCAGCACGTTGTTGTGAACGGGCCGCTCCTATGCGGCCAGTGCTGGATAAGAAATTCCCAGGCTGTCTGATCATCTGAGAGTGTTGGCTGCTGGCCACAGCCTAGTTCTCAGACAAAGTTTCATTCTCAGACAAAGTTTCAGTTCTCAGACACAGTTTCAGTTCTCAGACAAAGTTTCAGTTCTCAGACAAAGTTTCGCATTGCTATAGTGCCACAGCCGGGCTCCAGACAGGCGAGACGCACTGAGGCGCGTACATGTCGACGTCCTGCGGGCAGGCCAAGTGCTAGGGTCGGCGCGTAGCCATGTTACGTTTCAGGTCAGTCGGCGCTGGGGAAGTACCAGACGGACTTTGCCATGTCGTCTGTTGAGTAGTGACCACACGCTCAAGAAACAGGTCCTCGCAGTCGGACAGCTCTTTGTGAGCATGCTGTAAATATAGAGGGATAGGAAGGTATATAAGGGAGCCGTCACTATCAAAGGAATCTGCCGTACCATGCAAAGTGGCACTGGTAACAGGGTGATCCTACAACTTGGAATAGACTGAGGGGTCATGAGTTTCCCAGTACTATGTTGACCCATAAGCGGAGTGAACTTGGCGTAAAGTGCTTTACAAAGTCACTTTACGCCAAGGTACACCCTCTCAACGGAAAAGGGTCTGTGCGCGACAGGTCATCGGTACCGTGCGGTCGTTTCAGCCAAGAAAAAGGGGACTCCGCGCCACACATGTCTGCGTTGTGTATGGTGACATTCACCTATGATAGCTACAAGATGGACTCTATGTAATCGCCAGACTGTTTTCGACGACGCAACGTCGTTGGCTCGGACCAAGTCGACCTGCCAGTTGCCTGCCCTCGGCTGCGTCGACACTTGGTCGTGCAACACTCGCACCGGATACTGCCACAGACACACCTTCGTCACAAGCCCTTCACTCTGCGTGATCCCGAGATCCCCTTTCACCATCACGCACAACGGTCGCTCATGACCCCGCTCACGCGGCGCGCGGCTCAAACCCAGAGGGCGAGCGGGCACGCGGCGGAGGCTGGGGGTCGGCTCTACCATGAACGGGGAGGTTCCAGAGGCCTCGAGGGCACACCCAAGTTCTGGACCGGCTCAGAAAGGCATGGCCATGAACAGCGCCAAGCACTCATGATACACTCGCAACTGTCTCAACAGACCACAGGGACTCACAAAAAGGCCAGGAGCGCGCAGCGCCAGGTCGGACCGTATACACACACGCGATCGGGTTGACCGAATATTAGAGCTGGTGTCCGAGGAAGGAAGAGTGGTTGGATGTACGGGTGTCTTTTGTTGGTTTTGCTTCTTCTGATCATCGTCTTCTAGTGTCGCCTCACTGGAGGTCGACCACCGCCTTGGTCGCCCACGCCCACTCGTTGACACCCGGAGCCGACTCGGTGAGAACCGAGGTGGCGTTGGCGCCGGCCTGCTCGGGCTGCTTGGCCTCGAGCTCGGCGAGGAGGTCGTCGAGACCCCTCATTTCCGAGTCGTCGAATGCAGCCGCCTCAGTGATCTCGAACCATGCGCCCTGCGCCGTGCCGCCAACTTGAGCCGAGACGACGTTGTTGCCGTCGAAGAGTGACGAGGTGGGGAGGCCGAGGTCCAGCCCCGAAGCCGAGCCAGCTCCACGATCACCCGCGCCACGACCGACAGCCGCCGCTGGGTGGCCGGCGAGTCCAAGCTGATTGTCAAAGAGTCCCTCGCCCGCTGCAGGGCCGTGCTGCGCCTCTGTGAAGAGACAGCAGACACGATCGCCACCGCTGCTGGGTGGCGAGCGAGAGGGTTTGACAGATCAACGTAGGACTGGCCGGCGTCGCCAGAAGCAACTGCCTGGTTGTGGTTGGGGTGGGGAGCGTCGAGCTGGGACTGGAGGTGAAGGGGTGATGCGACCTGGTGAGGCTCTGAGGGGTAGAGAGGCGGCGAGAGCGTTGCCTCCATGCCGGGGTGGGACTGGGGCTGAGGGAGGATTAACGCGGGAAGGAACGACGCTGGGTTGGCGTTGCCAGTGGGGCACGACGAGAAGATGTTGGCCGCCTGGCGGACAATGTTCTCGAGCATGTTGACGCGCCAGCGGAGATGCTCGTTTTGGGCGTAGAGCTCGGCTGGGTTGCTGGGCGCCATGGCCATGGGCGACTGCATGAGGTCCTGGGGAGGTGCGGGGGTGGGGGTGGCGGGGGCGAGGGCCTCCATGTTCGGCTTCATGTCCGTGAGGGCGTCGGCAGGTGGGGGGAGGACGGTGGCAAGCGAGACGCCGCAGCCAGCAGTGACAATCTCGGAGGGAATACCGAGGTCGCTGGCGAGCGATAGGACGCTGTGGGCAGGCGACGACTCGCGCGTCTTGCTGGGGCTGGAAGGTGCGCTGCCGGTGCGGAGGGCGCGGTTCTCAGCCTCAAGCTCGACCACACGGGTCTCGAGCCACGCAAGGTGTGCCTTGCGCTGATTGCGGCTGCGCTGAGCCGACTCGCGATTCCTGATGGTCTTGGTTGTTAGCTATTGTTCGGCCGATGCCAAGACAAATGACTCACCCTGGCCTCGCGGCGCGCCTTCTTTGCTACCTCTTCCTCGGAAATGTTCTGCTCAGAGGGGTCAACCTCGTTGAGCTCTTCGTCTTCCTCGTGGTCATCGTCGGGCATTGAACGTGCACGCTTGGCGGCCGGAGTATGTGCCGACGCAGACGCTGGCCGCTTAGACGATGACGCGGCGTTGGGGGTGGTAGCCGACATGATGATGTTGATGATGGTGGGGTATGGGGATGTGTGTTGATGTGGATGAATGGCTTTGGGTATCTAATAACACAATGCAGTTGTCGACGTGGCAGAATGCGTGAGTGACGTGTCTAGTCGTGAGGGTCGTGAATCAACAAGAAGGTATAAGAGGAGTGAGGAAGACGAAGATGAAATGAGGCTGTGCTAGAGCCAGAACAAAGGTTGGTGGGGTGGTGTGGTTGGGGGTCCGAGGGAAGCAAGCACAGGGAGAAGGGCGTGTGCGCGTGCGTACGGTGAAGCTGGAGGTAGCTGGGGTAGGTCACTGAATGGGGGGGGACGGTAAGAAGGTGGCAGTTGTTATAACCTGTCGACGTGGAAGGTCCATGTATGGTGGGAAGGAAGGTTGACTATACTCGTACGGTGAGAGAATGAGTATGAGCGGCATGTCTGGCCGCTCCTGGCTCCTGTACGCACAGTCCCACGCCTTTTGCGATCCTTTGAACCTTGCCTTCCCTGGCCCAACCCCCTTGCGCCAACTTGTGAATGATCGCATGTGTGAACACTCAGGAATTAGTAAATTTCAGGGCGTAGTCTCGACAAGAGATGAGATGTGATTCCCTGAGTGCTGTGGGCAGTTTCCGTCCACTTTGGCCTCGAATTCCTCTAAAACTATGAGAGTGAGGACAAGGACGATTCTGGTGTGGATCCGGTCCGCGGCGGCCCTAATACTTTTACCTAATTTACGTGCTTTAGAGTGACCCATATGACTGCGCTCTGCGGCGAAACTCGCGCACGCGCAGCCAAGGCACCTGCATTGAACCAAGCGCACACGCAAGCGCACCAGGAAAAATAGGAAAAGCAAAGCATGAGCGTAATTAGCATTGGCCCCTAAGCGGTGCACAAGTACTACGGCAGAGCTAACTAGAGATCAGAGCCTAAGGAGGGTGCGGCACTCGTATCATGGGCCCAAGCTTAGGTTGGATTGAATTGGCCAACACCAAGCTCCCCGCGCCCCGCGCCCCGCCTGCGCCTCTACCTATTCCTGCGGGATCAGGTGGGACAGCCTTTGAGGTGGGCGGGTGCTGTGGGCGGGTGCGATGGACTGCGCCGCGCCGCTGAGTGGTCTGTGTACTGTGGTGTCCATGTCAGTGCGGATTCCCTAAACCAGGGTGGTAGGGTGTGTTGCATGATCCATGATCCATACTGCATAGTCGCATGCTCTGACGTCTTAACCCATACTAGAGCACAAAAGTAATCTGATACCAGCAGGCGCAAGGGGCACCCCCCGATCCTACCAAGTAACTTGTGGTGCTTCGGCCGATGGAGCGGTGGCGGTGGCGGTGGCTGGAGGGGTAGAGGGTTAAGGACCGAGGGATCCAAGCGATTTACACCCGGTCTCATCTCGGGCCGCAGGTTACAGGAGGAGTGTGCTTGATTGAGTTGGTAAAGAGGACCGTGATATCGATCGGTTGGTAGTGAGTAGTGGGCAACCGGTGGTGCGTGCATGGTGACATCTATCCGGATAATCTGTATGGGTTTCATCGTATCATATGCTCAAGTTTGTCTCCTATCGACAGAGCCATAGAGGATTTCTAAACGCGTCACGGGTGAGGGACGAGGGACGAGGGACGGGGGACGAGGGACATTGGTAACTAACGCACGCGTGCGAGTGCGAGTGCGAGGGCACGCTGCTCAATTACTCCAATCAATTGCACCAACCGGCGGCTCCAGTATATCCAGTATTGGTTTTTCATTGTTTTACCCACGCTGTTGTTATCTGTTAGAACAACGTGCAAAAGAACACGACGGAACGCTCGCACCTCCCCTACCACGCGATTTGATTATCCGATCCTAGCATTGATTAGCTCCTCAATTCCATTCTAAGCCATCCCATGCAATGGGTCACCCTGCTCGCACTGGCAGCCACCGCACAGTTCCTAGCTCTAGCTTGAAGAGGATTGTGCGATCCGACGCACGAGTCGCCGGGCGCCACCGCACGGGCGACCGCGATTCAAAGTACAAAGCACAGTGCATAGTAGCACAATCGTGACATGTACAGTACAAACAAAAGTACAAAGACGCGTCGCCACGTGCGCGTCCATACAAGTCTCAGGTCTCGATCTCTTTGATGCTTTTGTATTTTGCTGCTTGGCGATGCATGCGTTAGCAGCAACGGTTAACACAGCACACTATGAAATTCCCACACCTTGCATCTTGGTACCCCTTGATACCCTCCCTCAAGCCCTCCCGCCGTTCCCGATGATCACGGCTGCGACTGCCGCTGCGGTGATAACTCGCGTCATGAGTCACCAAAAAGTGTGAGCTAGAGTTTGAAACGACGAGACCCCGTAACGAGGGGGTTTGTGGGAACTTGACTCTCACTCAACTGTCCGAGATATTCGGTGGACCTTGGACACCGGGCCAACTGGGCTTGAATCTTGAAGCGAGGTACCTTGCCATCCCCTTTTACCCTTCCGCAGCCCCCCGTCCGCCAGCCACCGACCGGATCACACGTGGCCATGAGCATAACATGATATACCACTCCTTTGCTACAAGTGAGGAGGCAAGATCCTGCGCCGTGGGAGTCGGCCCGCTCCCGAGGAGCCCGAACCCGGACCCTTCCCTTTCTTGCACTTGAATGGCGGCACGCGGGAGAATCAGGCCTGGACCACAGGATGACGCATGATTCTCGATCGATGATCTTCACGATCGCGCCGGGTAGCCATGGTCGGAGTTTCACACTCCGCAATCACCGGATTCAATTGCTTGCTCTTACCGCGATCTCCGGCGCTTTTGTCATGGCTGATTGCATGGCTGAGAGGCTGAGACAGTGATCAGTGAGCAGATCGGCAGATCGGCAGATCGGATCTGCAAGCACCCCAATTCCCAGAATTACCACAAGATGCCTCCGTGTGCGGCGTGTCTGCCGAGCTTGCAAGGCACACGGAACGCGAGCAGACGAGGATAAGCCAAAATAGACGCGTCAACCCCAGATATCCAGATCTATTGCCCTACTGCCCACAACCCACTGCGTCCTACATTCCTGATCGGCTGGGTCTGTATGTGTGCTTGAGACAAGTAGACAAGTAGACCGTCTCGTCCAGAGCTCGTTCCCAGCTCCCAGCTCCCAGCTCCCAGGTTTTGTTCTGTGCAGTCCGCTGGCTCGCAGCGACCAGCGTTCAGACCAAGAACAAGCCACACAGTTCGCAGCTCACATCAATCCCACACCTCGCTCCGAGTCGGCACCACGGCTCCCAAATCCATGGGGTTGCTAACATGGGACAATGGATATGTGTGTATCTGTGTAGCTGTGGCTGTGGCTGTGGCTGTGGCTGTGGCTGTGGCTGTGGTTGTGGTTTGGTTGTGGTTGTGGTTGTGTTGTGGTTGTGGTGTGTGGCTGCTGCGGCATGGCTGTGTTTGTGTTTGTGTGGCGGTGTGGCGAGAGTGCGCGGCGAGCTGTCAAGTGCCAAGCCCGAAGTGCGAGGTGCAAGCTGCGAGCTGCGAGCTGTGTGACTTGCAAGCAGCTGAGCGGCTGCTAAGCTGGTCAAGTGGCAAACGACCTTGACCTGCAATTACCCGCAACGGATCTGCTCACGTCAAGACCAAGGCAGCGCATCCGGCACAGTCCAATCAATACTTTGTCCCGACCATCTGCGCGCTCAGCCACTCTATTCCACTCAAATAATGCGTACAGTGACCCTAGTAGATGTTTGAAATCAGCTGTAGGTGCGTGGATTCTCGGGAACACTCATTCGGCCATCATGTCACACATCACACATCCCAGATCGCAATAATTGATTAACATTGTGTCGGAATCAAGCATCCTATGACTCAGTCTGAGATACACGATGCAAACTGTTCCCGCCATGTTCTCTGCTCCAGACAAATGTCCTAAGCATCTGCGCCTGGTCAAGGAATGAGTCGCGCGGCGCCCCGCGGGCGTACGAGAAGGGAGAGTGAATTAGTACAACGTCCCATGACTCATCAGTAACTGGAAACCAAGATGCAAGCTACATCGACACTCTATTGAATATGCGCCGTCTTGTCGCCAACATTCACCTCGGTGGTATCGCGCAGGTCGTCAGCCTCGTCACGAACATGCTTGTCCGCCTCGGCGGCATACCCGCCTGCACGCTCGTGCAGCGGCGCCACGACCTCCATGAGCTGCGGCCAGATCTCGTCCGACGTGTTACCCGTCAGAGAGTACAGGCAGTCGGGGTACTCGGTCGCGTACATCTGACGTTAGTGTTTGGGATGAGACCGCGGGTGCGTACCTCGAGCAGTGGGGCGGTCGCCTCGTAGTAGCTCCGCAGGCGCTTGGTGAAGACCTCGGGGGTGTCGTCGGGGCGCTTGCTAAGTGGCTCGCCGGTCTCGTCGTCGACGCCGGGGTTTTTGGGGGGGTTGAAGTCGTCGTTGTACACGCGCCCGGATGGGAGGTGGACCCAGCGAGCTGGTGTGAGAAACAGCCACGAGCGCAGCGAGCGGCGGAAACTGGTGCAGAGAGGTAGCGGGGGAAGGAGGAGGGAGGTAGAGGAAAGGAAGAGGGAGCGAAAAGAGAGGAAGGGAGAGGAGGTGTGAGAAGTGGAGAGTGGGGAAGAGGAGGGGGAAAGAGGAGAAGGGCAAGGGAGGAGGAGACGCCATCAACGCGACCGTCGAGAACGCAAGAATCGCACGCCCACTCACCCTTGATGCGCGCGAGGATGATCGAGTCGGGCACATTGAGGTTGACAACGAGGTTGAGCGGGCGGCCCTCGCTGGTCAGCACGTCGTTGAGCATCCGCCCCTGCTTGAGGGTGCGCGGGAACCCGTCGAGGATCCAGCTCTCGCCAACATGCCGGTCCAGCTCCTTGCGCACGAGTTCGACCATGAGCGCGTCGGGGACGAGGCCTAGTGTGAGCGACCACTCGAGTGTAAGAGCCGATTGTGGCCAGAGTGGTCAGAGTGTGGTGTTAGTGCGGTTGGGAGGGGAGAGGCACCGCTCGCTTCGCGCCAATCACTCCACTCCATTCACGCAACCGCTGATCACTGGTACCACTCGTCACACACGAGTGGAGCCAAGCAGCCACCAGTACTCACCACCACCCGCCACAATCTTCTCAACCGCCTTGCCGAGCTCGCTGCCCGCTTGAATCTCGTGCCGCAGTACATCGCCTGTCGAGATAAAGTTCAGGTTGTACTTCTTGACGAGGCTGAGGTTAGCAAGCGCGTCACGAGTGCAGTGAATGAAGAAGGAGGGTTCCAGATTTGTAAGGAAGTGTGAGAATCCCAAAGCCAAGGAAAGCTAAGGACTCACCGAGAGCTAAGCGTGCCCTTTCCAGCTGCCGTCAGCACTACATCTACATCGAGAGCAACCCACCGCCTGGCTTGGCCACCATGATGAGACGCAGGCTCTTGTCATCGCTCTCTGGCGCGCGTACCCCGGCCTCAACATTACGCGCCGCCTGGTCGAGCATGCCGCGGAGCTGGGCCTCGTAGTCGCGCACTGGGGAGGGGGAGGAGTATGTGCGGGCCAGGACTGAGACGGCAGCCGAGGTCTGCCGCACCGGAGAGCTTGCCCGGTACGCGGGGTTGAGGCGAGAGACGCGCACGGCCTGGAAGACGGAGCGGCGCAGCATTTTGTCCAGACGTCAAGAGGTCAAGGATGGAGAGATGGAGAGTGGATAGTCAAGTTGACAGTCTCGGGTGGAGGCGCACTTAGCCGGGCCGAGTGACCCAGGTGAATTGTGGGGTACCCCACTGTTTCCAAGTTACCTCGACCTTGATTAGAATCCGCATTAGTAGCTCAATTCGTATCTACACATTAGGAATCCACGTGACCGTGCCTGCCTGTTTCAACGATCCAACATTGAACAATCCATTCATACTCAACACTCTCACAACATCCACTCACCCACAATCACATACTCGCCATGGCAGCAGTCGCCACCGATGCAGCCAAAAAGGACACCAAAAAGGACACACTCGACGGATTTCTGCGGTACAATGCCTACCCATCGCGCACCTTTGCCGCGCGCGGCCTAACCGTACGTCCTCCTCCCCTCCTTTCTGACACCAGGTTCCCAAACTCGGCCGCCCGACAGAGGTGCGCTCTGGAGGATCACCATTCATCCGTACCCTCGCCTTTAATAACGACGGAACCCGCTTGGCGGTCGGACACGAAACGCGCGTACTCCGCCTCTATCCCGTTGCCGCGGGGGTCATCACCGACAGGCCAACAAGCCTCCCTCCCAAGGGAGAGAGCCCGCACCGCGGTAACGTCGGCAGCCTGGCGTGGTCGCCTACCGACTCCAACATCCTCGTGTCAGGATGTAAAGGCGCGCGCGGTGACTCTGTCGTCGCAGTGTGGGACGTTTCTGCGGGCACAGCAACGCAGTTCAGCATACCTGGCGACGTGCTGCACGTCGCCTTCCATCCGTCAGGGCGGCATTTTGCGGCGGTGTGTCCGCGCATCGAGCGGGATGTAGTGTTCTTCTACCACCTCAAGGACGGGGTGTGGGCTAAGCGCGAGGACGTGCAGATTAACGGCGCGGGGGTACCCGGCGGAGAGGAGGTGAGCGAGGAGAGGGGCCGGAAACAAGGGATATGCTGACCGCAGCAAGTCAACTCGTTCCGTTTCGGGAACGGAGGCGGGTCCGGCCTAGCCGTGAACCAGGACGGCGCGCTCAACACGTGGTTCTACCCCGTCGACGAGATTGTGCGGGGCCAGACGGCCGAGCGACCGGCCAAGCGCGCGCGTACCGAGGAGAAGGAGGAGGCTGAGGAAGAGGCCGAGGTTGTGGAGAGGGAGCCGACACCCGAGGCGCCAGAGGTGATCGTGGTGCCCGAAACTGAGGGCGAGGGAGAGGGAGAGGGAGAGGGCGAGGGAGAGGGCGAGGGCGAGGGAGATGGAGATGGAGAGGGAGAGGGAGAGGGAGAGAGGACCGGTGAAGGAGAGGGAGAGGTGGTTGCGGAAGACGAGACGGGCGAAGGCGAAGGCGCGGAGGGCGACGAAGCGGACGGGACGGACAAGCCGGAAGGAAAGGCCGACGACGACGAACCAGCCCGGCAAGCAGAGTCCAGCGCCGCCGACGCCGCGACAGACGGCGACGCAGCCATGGCCGACGCGTCTCCCGCCCCTGCGTCCCCTGCCGAGCCAGCTCTCCCTACTCCTGCACGCACCCCAGCACCCGGCACTCCTGCACCCGCCACCCTATCCGCCGGAGCACTCGCCGCGTCCACCCAGCCTTCCCGCGCACCCTCCCCTACACAATCCGAGAAAGATGCTGCCTCCGCCGTAGCCCGCGCCGCACGCGAAGCCCACACGCGCCAAATCCAGCTCGAGCGAGGCCCCAGAAAGGGCGTGTCCATCGGCCTCTCTCTTGCATTAGCCGTCGACCCTCGTGGACGGTGAGTCTCTCCTCTATCCAACTGACAACAGATACTACGCGGTTGGCGGGCACGACGCGCGTCTTTCCCTCCTCTCCACAACCACATTGGCGGCCACAAGGACGTGGGACGAGTACGCCGCCCCCGTCCGCCACCTGTCGTTCAGCACCGACGGCGAGTTTCTCGCGGTTGGCGGCGATGAGGCCGTCATCACCATCTTCGCTGTTGGCAACGGGGAAGTGATCGCTCGCATCCCTTGTATGGGCCATGCGACCGCGCTATCCTGGCATCCGGGCAACGTGCTTGCGTACGCGACCAACGCAAAGAACCGTGGGGTTGGGTGGTGGTACGTCACTGTCGATTTGTAGTTTATTGCGGAGATGAAGGTCGTGTTGCGCTTCATTCACAAGGCTACCTGCACCTTTCGGGACTTTGTCTTGGATGTGTTCGGGGCGCGCCAGCTCTTGATGGGAGCGTAATCGCAGCACAGTAACCTGTTCAACTTGAACCAGTGGAGGCGTTCCATTACGGGACGTACTAGGCGAGCATCTTGGACTTTTCAGCGCATGTAGATGGTGGAATCGCGCTGGACTTTTAACGCACGTAGGTGGAAACGCGCTGGACTTTCAGCGCATGTAGATGGTGGAAAACGCGCTGGACGATTTGCTCGACCTGACCGATCTTGTGCCTCAAGGAGGACAGCCAGCAGCCCGCACGTTGCCGCCCACATTTCTCTCTTGAACGTCATATGCGTTTGCCAGCTTGGGCCCTTGCAATCCACCCTCGAAACACCGCGAATGTCGAGGCGGGGCTGTGGACAGGTGTTGGCCCGGGTCCACGTGGGTGAGGAGCGGGTCTGCGATGACTGGGAATGGCTAAGTGGCAAAGGGCTCGATGCGAGATGAGACAATGAAAAGAAAGAACGGCTCATCGGCGCCATGTCATGTCCTGGCGTCCTGGATCAAGGAAGAGAGAACCACTCAACGACCGTTTGGCGAACCATGACATGTGACGACTCTGGATGCGGAAAGAGAGAGGTCAAGTTGTGCGCAGGTGCTGACTGGAGCAGGAGCGCGGCAAAGTACAACATGTGAGCGAGCACAGTTGACGTACTACACACCGCCAAAAAAGTATCCCGACACTGTTCATATGCATGACACACAGCTATTACATTGTACGAATCCCGATGCTGATGGAGCCGAATCTTACTCCGACCCGAACTTGGTGAAGAACTTGAAGAAGGCGACGTTTCCGGCGTCGTCGAGGCCGCTCTCGTAGACAAAGTGCGACGAGACGTACGCAGACCAAGCGGCCTTGAGGTACGCGGGCTCGAGGCGAGCCATCATGTTGTCAATGCCACCGAGCTTGTCCTGGAGAGTCTGGGGGAATGCGCGCTTGAGGACATTGCGGCGGGCAACCTCGTTGTCGTACAGGTCCGAGTTCTCGAGCGAGTCCTGGAGCTTGTTGAGGGTGGTGGAGAGCTCGTCCGAGATGGCGGTGCGGCTCTTGGCACCCTTGTTGGCGTTCCAGGTCTTCTGAATGCAGTTGAACTCGGCGGCGGCGTTCTCGCAGATCTTCTGCTGGACCTCCTTGACGTAGGTCTGGTAGAAGGGCGAGGGCTTGTCGGTGTAGCTCATGTTCTCAGCGTACTCCTCGTCGTTGAGGGCGATACCAGTGAGGACCTCGAGCGACGACGAGGTGACACCACCCTTGTTGGTCGACGAGTCCTTGAACTGCACCACGCCCTTCTTCTCCATGTAGAAGCGGGCCTGCTGCGAGAAGAAGAGGTTGGCGCCCTCAACAATGTACTTGAAGTTGGGCTTGCCCTCGGCGTCAACAAGTCGGTTGACGTTCGTGATGTTGACGGCCTCGGGGCGACCACCGCAGGGCACGAACAGGTCGCACTTGACGCGAAGGTGGAAGGTGTTGCGGAGCTCAAGACCGCTGTCAATGATCTCGCCCGACGGGAGCTTGATGTTGGTCTCGTCGACGAGGACCTTGTAGCCCTCAGGGCTGAGCTTCGCGGCGTCGAAGTGGATGATCATCTTGCGGGCACGAGCAAGGCGGACGAGCTCGGCGCGGTCCAGGCCCTTGGGGTCGTAGATGACACCCGAGCCGTCGATGATACCGACCGTCTTCTCCTTCTCGCTGGCAAGGAGAATCTCGTTCGAGCCCAGGTCACCGTCGGGCCCACCAGACTGGAGCTTGGTGACTTCCTTGACGTTGGCGCAGTAGGTCTTGAGCACGCCGAGGACGTACTGGCGGACCGAGAGCGAGGTCATGCCGTAGCGGTCGTGGGGCACACCACCGAGAAGGTTGCTCTTGCCGGTGGTGAAGCCGCGCCACCAAGGAGCACCACGCTTCTTGGCGTGAAGGGCAGCCCAGTCCATCATCTCGGCGGTACCCTCGTCAGGGCCGAGGAAGAGAACCTCGGGTGAGTCACGGCCCGAGATGTCGACGATTGGGCCCTTGATGCCGGGGCTCTGGCCGGGGATGAGGAGGTCAATGAGCGAGTCGATGTACTTCTCGAAGCAGACCTCGTAGTCGGCACCGAGCGAGGGAAGGATGGTACCCTTGGAGCCGCCCTCAGGAATGTCCTTGTTCTTGAGGGTCTGGGTGTAGGCAAGGTTGTAGTTCTCGTCGAAAAGGTTGCGGATGTTGGCAGCCCAGTTCTCCTGGTTGCGCGAGCGGACGAGACGGATACCGCCACGAGCAACGTCGCGGAAGCGGACGTGGAAGCCGCGGAAGTCGGAGCCGACAATGAGGAAGATGCCGAAGGGAGGCTTGGGGTACTCAATGTCCGGGAGGAACGAGGGGTCGAGGCGGAAGGAGAGCGCGACCTTGGTGTTTTGGTAGAAGTTGCACTTGAGGACGTGCTTGTTGAAGATGAGGCACGCCTCGAGGACCTGGGCGGCGCGGCTGTTGGTAGCCTCGCGCTTGATCTTGTGGTAGAGGTCCTCGTCCGAGAGGGGCTCGACCGTCTTGATGCGCTGGTACGAGAGGGTCGGGGTGAGCTGCGACGCCTCGTCGGCCGCGGGGTAGTGGACCATGGCGAAGTTGATGTAGAGGAGGCGCATGAGCTCGGGGTGAGTCATGATGACATCGCGGATGCTCTCGCGAGTGAACGTCTCCTCACGGAAGCGCGTCTTGATCTTGGCGAGAACATCCTCGTGGTCCGGGTTGTTGTCGTCAAGAACGTCCTTGAGCGCTGCGTAGGCAGGGCCGAGGCGGTTGCAGAAGTGCTGGGTGAAGATCCAGCAGACGTAGGCGTAGGTGGCCTCCTGCACGGCGTGGGGAGACTCGCCCTCGGCAACCGAGAAGAACGGGTTGTCGGGCAGGCAGTAGAGGAGCGAAGCCTCGCGGACGACCTGCTGGATCGAGTGCTCGATAGGAGGAGCCTGGGTGTTGGGGATGGGGCCGAGGTAGAGCGAGATGATGGTCACGCCGTTGGCGAACTGCTCGACAAACTTGCGGGTGCTGTAGAGACCGTAGAAGTGGTACAGGTCCGAGAGGGCCGAGAAGTAGCGACGGGTGCCGCCCTGCTTGTAGCCGATGATGATGCGGTACTCGCGAGTGTCCTCGAGCTGGAAGCTCTCAATGACGGGGCCCGAGCGCTTCGAAACCTCGTCCATGATGCTCTGGTAAATGTCGATCGTGGTGGGGGTAGCCTTCTCGAGGAAGACCTTGTCTGAGACCGACTTGATCTCGGTGGTTCCGGCCGCGGTCTTGACCTCGCCGCCGGCGGGGAACTCGCAGCGCGAGACGAAGTAGGTGCGGAGCTGCTGCGAGACGCTGGCCGAGATCGAGCCGGCCGAGCGGTACGACTCGAGGCGGAACGACTTGTCCTTGGAGGCCTTGTCGAGGAACTGGTCATCGATGCGCTTCTCGACGGTGGCACCGGGGCCGTCCTTGGCCGAGACGCCGGCAGCCGACGAGTGGATGAAGACGGCGCCCTCACGGGTACCGGCCTTGCACTCCTCCTCGGTGGTGATCTTCTCAAGGTCGATCTTAAGCTGGGTGGGGTCGTGCTTGGTGTAGGCAAGGAGCTGCGGGGTTAGCTTGGCTGTTCGACTGGCGTGGTGAGGGGACGTGGAGGACTCACCTTGGCACTGAAGAGGGCGAGAATCGAGTCGGCAACGACAGAAGGCGACTCGGACGAGAAGTAGGCGTTGTCAATGCCGAGCGAGTTGTAGAACCAGTCGACCTCGCCGCTGACGAGCTCAGCGGGCATGAAGCCAGACTCGGTGAGAATCTGGGCAACCTGCGCCTGCTGAGTGGCCTTGGCCGGGAAGGGCGACGAAATGTACCCGCTGTTGTCAGCTGCCATCCTGGGAGTGAGGGGTTGGAGAAGAGAGTGTGGTGTAGCGCGCTCTACACTCGCTCCGCGGGGGAGTGAGGTAGCCACGTCTACATCTGGATGGAGTCTGGTAAAGGTACTCACACGCTGTCCAGGCGCTGGCGGCCGCCAAACTTGGAGGGGTCAACGTGCTTGGGAAGCGGGAGGCCGCTCTGGAGGTCAGCGGGGCTCGAGCGGGGCCAGGGCAGGTTACTCACCGGGGCGGTGGTGCTAGTGGGGGTCGCCATTTTGACTAGATGGAGGAGGAAAAGGGGGAAGAGTGAAGAGTGAAGAGACACTCAGGCTGGCAGTCAGTATTTTATGATCCAATGGCAGTCGCCAGCAAAGAGGAGGAGTGATAGCCGACAAAGGGTCAGAAGGGCCTTGGCATCGGCTTCGCGGCGATGTCGGAATGTGGTTGGAGCGTAGACAAGAAAGGAAGACTCACCTATGCCAAAAGTGGGAGAGACGGGAGAGAGGAAGCTGTTTGTGTAAGAACGAGTAGGAGGGGGGAAGGTGGTGAGAAGGTGGTGAGAAGTGGATGGGGAAGAAAGAAAAGGATGTTGAGAATGTCCAGAATATGTTTGGAGAATCCAAAAGTGGGCTAGGATTGTGACGTAGCCTTTGACGTGTAGGAGCAAGCGGGGGGGGGAGGGGGGAAGGAGGGAAGGGGGGATCTGAACCTCGCATTGGCGGCTATTGTCCATTCGCTAGCCTTCCAGCAACACCATTCGCATTGCGCATTGCGCATTCACCAATCCTCTCAGCTCCAAGGGCCTCCCAAATGAGAATGGGCTAGTCGTGGCGCTGCTCGAGCCGCCCCAGCCTAGGCCGGGGTACGTGGTTACGCTCAGCCGCCGCCACCGCTCGGTCCTCACGGCCTTCCGCAGCGCACGGCAACGGCAATGGCAACGGCAACAGCCAACCGGTAACAGCCAACGGCAACGGCCAACTCGATGTTATCCGTTCCGTTCGCGCCGTGCCTCACGCACGTCCCAAGCAGTACAGCCCACATAATCTTCACCGTACGCTTTACACAGCACGTTCATCAACTTTGGTGCCGAATGTCGAGCTCGGGGAATGAAATGATCGGCAACCAACGCTCAGATACTCACCTGACCGAACTTTGGAGTCCAACGATTAAACGGTTTAACGGGGTAGCGGGGGGGGGGTGTAAAGGTGGTAGTGGAGAACGATATGGGAGATGGGTTTGTCCGAGGACGGGATGGGGGTTCAGAGTGACGCAAGCTGGCTGATAATAAAGGATCTAGCGTTCCAGCGTTCTAAGATGTTGAGGCGAGAACTGCGAGGTAAGCGCTGATCAACGGCCACTTCGAAATAGCTTGGGTCGGCATGCACCGAGGGAATCACCTCGTTCCTGGGGGGACATGGTCCCATTCGAAATACATACCCCAACGTGTGGTCAGCCTCTGACCTTTCTGGCTGTTTTCCTGTTCGGTAGCAGCACTGGGGCCAGGGTCAGAGCACGACTAGACCAGGTGATGCGGCTGCGGGGGAGGAGACGCAGGCAACATCCGCAGGCCTTTGTGTGACGCGGGGCTCCCGGGCAAGCGGGAGTGTGGGTTTGCGTCACTGCACTGGAGAAATGAGGGGGGCAAGATGGATTATGGCACATTGACATGACAGCCCGTAAACTAGGCTCCGGCCGAGCTCCAAGTGGCCGATGCAAACTCAGATGCACCCAACCGGCGACCTGAAGCACCAACCCAAGACTGGCCTACCTCTCAGCCTGGCGCTTCAGTTTCATCGGTGCATCGGTGTCTCTTGCTTGTATCGGTGCGCCGTTGGTGGTGCGGAGAAGGCTTCTCTCGCTCCTTACCCGTCCTTGCACACGACTGGGCCCAGGGGCGCCGTGACATACCAATGTACAAAGGTGGGCGCCTGGACGCCTGGGCGCCTGGGCGCGCGTGTCTGTGCGGCCCCAAGAGAAACCGAGGTCCCCCAGGCCGACACGGGCAGTGCACACGCGCGCGCTCCAGTCGCGCCATCCTTTGCAGCTTCGCGTTTCGAACGGCACACGTTCATAAACCAACAAGGGGCAATAGAAGCCGACTACTCGAAATACCCCATCCCCACATTCGAAATCGGGCTTCCGTATCTGACTCCGCTCCAGCCGCGTCGTCGCCCTTCGGCATAAAACAACAATTGTTGAGCCCTGGGGGTGGCGGCAGGTACGAGGTGGGCCAGGTGCGCCAGGTGCGCCAGGAGAGGAAGGAGAGGAGTTGGGTGGACCGGGTGGGGACCTGGTGGCCATGTGGGGCCTAAAATTCAGAGCTGCATCAGATCTAGAAGATACGGCTTGGGCGATACTGGCGAGACAGTCGGCCGACCGTAATCTGCCTGATAGCATATAGAAACAAACTCCGGCTTGGTGCTGACCGACGACTCTGACTCTGCGCCATTTCTGCTGCCAAATACACCGGTCACGCTTGCGCGCGTCCTCATCACGTACTCTGATTGCTACTGCATGACTGTGTGAGGGCAGATTGTGCACTGTACCACATTTCATTGCGCCACGGATCCTAGCCGCTGTTTACCGATATTCAACTGGCCGACCCAAATGGCCGCATCCATCCTTGGCAGGAACGTACTGGGTTCAAGGCACCAGCGGCTGTTGTGGACTGTACTGTAGCAGGGAGCTCCTAGGAAGCACATGGACAAAGCGGAGCGGCGAGGAGCGGAGAGGAGAGCGCTCTTGGTCTTGGTCTTGCTCTGCTCTTGCAAGCGGCGACCAGTCGACCCGCGACCAGGCCTCGGCGCTCTGTACCACCCGCATGGGCTGTTTCAGCGCCCTCGCATAAGCCAGCAACGTCGTCTTCTGCGTCTCGGGCTTAATTTGTGCTTTGTCGTTGCATGCGCAGGCCACCACTGCAGTCGCACAGTCGCACTCACAGTCAGATTGCATAATCATTGCACAATCATATCTCCTGTTCTGGGGCTTGAGCACGATGCGGCTCCTGTGCGTCGGTTCCACTCCTGTTAATCCCTGCCCGGTGCATCAACCCGTGTCGATTCTGGATAACTGGGGGACCTGACGCGGCTAACTCGCTGTCAACCTGATAATCTTATCTCACAACCTTTTTTAGCGCAGATTTCGAGATAGGATCTCGAGGGTACTCCATGGCCTGCCCTCGTCCACTTGAGCGAGTGATATGGACGCCGCGCCTCGGCCAAGTCGACCGCATCCATTCCAATGAATAGTCTCTGCATTCAACGCTCGCGGTCCTCCAGTCCATCTCAATAGGACTCATCTTGAACAGAACGACACCAATCATCCGCCACTCATCTTGAACAGAACGACACCAATCACCCGCCACATCGCCACATCGTTCTCACGCCCCGTTAGCCACCACACACAGCTGGCGCCGCGCCACGAGTACTGGCTAACAATACTGCACCAATACGAATGAGACCTTAATCGGAAGACGTAGCTAGCATCTGGATTGACATTCAAGTTACACTGTTGATCCCCACATCATCCCTCACACCAACCCCGCACCCCCTTCATACTCATTCACGAAGGGCAGCGTCTCCTCTCCTCTTCTCTTCCTGAAGTTCCCCTACCAGTTTCTTACAACCCGATGGACATCATCCCTCACACCAACCCCGCACCCCCTTCTATACCCATTCACGAACTCCTCTCCTCTTCTCTTTCTCAAGTTCCCCTACCAGTTTCTTTCAACGGATGGCGACCGAGAACCGACTGGCCATAAACCCATATCGTTGCAATGGCAGCACAAGCGTCAGATATCTGCCCAAGAAGTATCTTCCGACCGCCTCAAGCGATCCTCAATGTGCGAGTCCCAACTGAGGCTGGGTGGGGCACCTCAAGGAGATGGTCAACTGACCCACCCGCACTCGCATCCCAGCCCTCACCGGTCATCCTCACAGATACTTGCGCATACGCAACTCTGAATTACTGTTAGGGCCTTTCTCGACAACTCCTAGGGGGTAGTAATCGCGATTAAGAACCCTGCTGGGCGCAGTCGAGGGAACCGACCATGATTGGCGTTGATGTCAAGGTGAGAGAGTGTGGGGTAGAATAGTGGTAGGTGGGCTGGGTAAGGCTAAGTAAAACTGGGTAGAGAATTACTCGGTTGACGGGTTAGGGAGGCATGGGTAGTGTACTTGGTTAAGTGCAAGGTTGTGGTGATATACTTGAGCTACTGTATCGTCCAGGAGCACAGGTATAGCTTAGTTAGCAGAATGTTAGCTGGGGCCGGGTACTGCCAGACGTCGATGTATCGGCATGGGAAAGGATTGGGGTGGGGAACTTGCAACTCGCCACACCGAGCGTTAGCGAACCAGCTGAGCAAGCCCAGGCCATGTAGAGGAAAATCAATTGCATCGTACAGACAATCTAGCTACGGGATAGGATACGGACGGGTATTGATATCTCAAGAAGAACAAAGGAGACGAAGCAAGAAACGACAGTTGGCCAAACGCGGTCAGGTAAGCGCATACAGCCGTTCCTTTGCTGACACGTCGATAGAGCCATACGCCTTGTCCTGGTTGAGGACAACGGCGTCCCGCGTCCCAAGAACCAAAAGTTCAAAGAACATGGCAGAGACGGCGCGCTTACTCGCCCCACTAGCAAGCTTTGTGAAACTGACGCGCTTGTCCGCCGCCTCAATCGCGTCAAGCTCGCGACGCAGCACACCCATCGCCAGTGTCGTGTTACGGCTGAAGCCGTCCGCCTCGTGTTCAGAGTCCGACTGCGTCTGCTGGCTGGAGAGGGTACGTGTGTCAAAGACGGCGAGGGGGTGGGTCCTGTCCGCCAACGGGGCCGAGGGTTCGCGGGGGAGCGCAACGGATGGCTCGCGGGTTGCACTCCGCCGGACCAGGTCTAGCGGAATGTCTAACTCCAAGTCGAGCACGGGCTCAAAGGACTGGAAACCTTCACCATGTACGCTTGGCGTGTGGGACTCGCGGCGCCCGACCTCGACCTCCTCCTCGTGCTGCTCCTGCTCCTCCTCGGTCTCGGGTGAACGCTCGACCGCCTTGCGCTGCCGCTTAGCCGGGCGGGGTGGCGGGCTGACGGGCGGCTCCTCCCGTGTCCGCCGGAGCACGTCGGATGGGAACGTGAACAGCTCTGCAAGTTCTGGCGCAAGGCCGGGGGGGCCGGCAAAGAGGCGCGCGCCAATCATCGGAATAAAATGTGCGACGGGGTCGTTGAGGATGTCGCGGAGGCGCAGCGCGGCGGGGTTGGCGGGGATGAAGTTCTCCTCACCGAGGATGGGTGAGTCGTCTGTGGGCGGGAAAAAGTCCTCGTCGGGAAGCTCGAGTTCGGCGTCAGCGCGGACAATGCGCAGGCGCTTGGCGCGCGGAGCGGCCTTGGCGTCTGCGACACGCTTCGCCACACGAGGAGTGAGTTCGAGCGTCTCAGGTGGAGGTGTCGACAGCTCGCTCGACGATCTGCGGGCACGCTCCTCCGCCGCGATAGGCGCTTCCGGCTCAAGCTCGGGAAGGTCGGCCAAGTCAAGGCCAAGGTCGAGAGGCTCGAATGTGTCACCGGCGTCAAAAGGCTGGTCGAGCTCCATTTCCTCGTGAATAACACTCGGAGTGCGAAGCACACTCTTGGATCGGGAGCGTTCGGAGCGCGCTTCACGTGCAATTTCCATGCTCATGTCCTCGAAGCCCAAGTCGAGGCCGAGATCAAGGTCGATCGGCTGAAAGTCCTGACTGTCGAGGTGCTGCGTCGACGACTCGACGCTTCCTGCCCGCGAGCTGCCACCGTAAATACTAGCTGCACGTGGTCGGCCAAAGTTGAAGGCGCCATACTCGCGCGCATTCGTCTGGGTGAGCGGCGCCGTGTGCAACCCCCCACCTCCGGGGATGCGAACGTCAAACGTGCCCCAGTCGAACATGTCGAGCGCCTCAAACTCGCCAGCGCCGCCAGACTCGAAAGTGATGGCGCCGCGCGACGCGCGCACCTGGTCTTGCGGCAGGTCGACGGCACCAGGGCGGAACGTCATGCTGATGCGCTCACGCGCTTCGCGGCAGTCGTCCATCAGATACTGGACTTTGCGTCCATAAATACGCACAACACCGAGCATGAGCTGGCCGGAGACGCGCAGCGCCATCGGCCGACTCTCGGTCAGAATCGCGTCTGCGTGAGCGTAAACAATGATACCGACATACCGACACTCTCGCCCACGTCGACACCAAGCGCCTGCTGCTTGCTGAGCTTGCGCTCGTGGTGCGCCGAGAGCCACACCTTTGCGAGCGAGCCGCGCTTGTCGAGGATGAGGTCTGAGAGGAGCATGGTGGGTGGTGGTGGGGAAGGACGCGCCAGGCGCCTTTAAAGGACGAGGTGAGAGGCTGCCAGACGAGAGAATGGCACGCTGTTCTCGCGTGTAGTAGCGGGAATGTGGGTGCCCGCGTTCAAAACAGGTTTATAGATGGATGTCAAGCGGATGGTGAGGTGGATGGTGAGGTGGATGGTGAGCGCGACTGGAAATGGGATGAGCAGGGAATAAGTACAGTAAGATGAGGTTTAAGGCCAAGGATGAGGGATACCAAGGGGGGAGATGGATCGTCAGGGGATCGAACAGATGGCTGGTCGCCAATATCCAAGCTACTCTGGTTGACTGGACTCTCCATTGACCGCGCCTGACTTTAGTTTAGTGCGCCTATTCAATATATCGGAGGCCTAAAATTAGGGATTAGGCGTCTGGGGTCCAGGACCGGCACGGCCCGATCCGCACGGGCAGTACGATTCCCAGTTGGTAGTGTCGTCGTTCCATGCTGTCCACAATGCACCTTGTTGCGTTGCGAACATGGATGACCTGAAACAGCGCGAATCACCCAACTAATGCATATAACCAGCCCAAGATACAAAGGGGACAAGTAGGGCAATGTGGCGAGCACCACAACCGCGCTTGAACCAACAGCCTCCAGCCCACCCCGCCTTCTTTTAAAGTCCAGTCGGCCGTGTGCTGAGTTCAGATGTGGCGGAGTATAGAGCCAACACGTCTTGACTAATGCGACGCAACGCCTCTACGCCAGCACCGTCCACATGTCGCGCCGACGTGCCCTTGAAGAGGACGGGGGGGGGGGGGGGGGGGGGGGAGGCTTGGACGCCCTGTCGCGGGTTGTATTCATCTCATCCAAGATCGCCTTGCGTCGCAGTTCGGGCTTGGGCGACAGCGGTAGGTTGAGCACAACACCTCACGAGCTACGGGAAACCGCCATACGCGCGTTTCAGGAGACGCAGGCTGCGTGGGTGCAACGCTTCCCAGCGCTACGTGTCCCAGAACTGTTACGACGAATCGCGAGAGCACGAGCAGCTCGACGGCTTCCCGTACAACCTCGGGTTGTCCCGCCCACCGTCTCCGCATCGCCTCCGCATCTAACCGTACCATCTCCACTTGATCACTGGTCAGCTTAATCTCGTCAGCAACGTCACCACCTCAACACGCCCCTAGCACGCCCGTCGCAAGCCGCAAGACTGCTACCTCAATGCATTCAATGCACGCCTACCGTGTCCTATGCTGTGACACTTTTACTGGTTGCCGAGCTCCTTAACGAGCTCGGGCACGGCCTCGAAGAGGTCGGCAACGAGACCAATGTCGGCAATCTGGATGTCAGCTTTCATTAGCCTCTGCAAACTCACCTGGAAGATAGGAGCGTCAGCGTCCTTGTTGATGGCAACAATGAGCTTCGAGTCCTTCATGCCCGCAAGGTGCTGGATGGCACCCGAGATACCGATGGCAATGTAGAGCTCGGGAGCAACAACCTTGCCGGTCTGGCCGACCTGGAGCGAGTTGTCGGCGTAGCCGGCGTCAACGGCGGCACGCGACGCACCGACAGCGGCACCGAGAGCGTCGGCAAGGGGGTCGAGGACCTTCTCAAAGTTCTCCTGCGACTTGAGCGCGCGGCCACCCGAGATGACCTTGGCGGCCGACGAGAGGTCGGGGCGAGACGAGACGACAATCTCCTCGCTGACGAACTTGGTGGGCGCTGAGGTCAGCTAGTGATTCCGTTTGTCCACTTCCGCAGCCGAGCCCCAACTTACACGACGCGTCAACGGCAGCGACCTCCTCAACGGCAGCCGAGCCACCCTCCTTGGCGGCCTTGTCAAAGGCGGTGCCACGGACGGTGATAACCTTGTACTTGTCCTTGTCCGACGACTTGAGGGTGAGGATGGCGTTACCAGCGTAGATGGGGCGCTGGAAGGTGTCCTCGCCCTTGACGGCAGTAATGTCCGAGATCTGCGAGACCTCAAGCATACCAGCAAGGCGGGGGAAGATGTTCTTGGCCGCAGCGGTGTGCGCGCCGAAGAGGTGCGAAACCGACTTGCCGGGGATCACCTGGGCGAGGAGGGGCGCGACGTCTGCGGTCAGCATGCACAAACACAAAGCTCACTCTCAGCGAGGCCGTTAGCGTAAGCGTCCGAAGCCGACGAGTAGATCTTGGAGAGACCGGCGATGCTGCGTGTCAGCGATGGAATCTCGGATCTCATCTCCGAGCTTTTGCCGAAGTTCCGAAGTCGTTCTTCAACTCACCCCTTGGCCTCCTCGACGGCCTTGGCGACGTCGCTCGCCGAGCCGATGACGATGCCCGAGACCTGGTATCAGTCCCTATCCTGTATGCGCAACTCACGTCACCGCCGACAGCCTGGGCGGCGGTAACGGCAACGAGGGCCTGGTCGTTGAGCTTGCCGCCCTTCTGCTCGAGGAAGACGAGGGACGAGGCAAAGCGGCCAGGCGCAGGCGCGGTGGAGAAGCGAGCGGCGCGGGCGGTGCGGAGGACGTTACGGGCGAGCATTGTGATGGGGAAGACGGGTAGACAGGCAGGCAGACAGAGAAAGGAGACAAGAGAATGGATATGTATCGAGTAGAAGAAGGTACGACTAGGTGTAGGGCCACGGGTCGCGATACCTCGGCTTTCGGTTGGGGATTAGCTGGCGAGCGAGGTGTCTGCTTTAGAGTCCTTAACCTTTAGTTTCATCATTCTCCGGCTCTAGGTACTTTACCGGGTTACTTTGATTTACTATCGGCCGGGGCTCAGCTCAAGCTAACTGGTATTGGAATTTGATCCCGCTTCTCCACCCAAAGCATCCCTCGCCTAAAACACCCCATCCCACGCTCGGCAACCCCATCCACCTTCCTCCACCTTCCTCCAACCCCTCCCCCCTCCTCATAGCGCCACCTTAACCCCCGAGACCCATCTCGGCATTACTTGACAACCACGTGCTGTGGCATATTACTGTTCTCTCATTCACTCTGCGCGGTCTAAGCCTTCCTCATCGCATCAACCAGCGCCGACGGATGGCGAGGACGAGCACGAGCATGAGCATGGAAGACAGGAAGGCGTCGCAGACGAGCGCGGAAACGTGACGTGTCGGCGGCCTGCTCGGATCAGCTTGGCAGGAGATCGCGGACCTCTCAACCTGTCTCGGCGTTCGGCACCAGACTCCGCGCGATAAGTGTTTCCCCCTGAGCCTGCGCGCAGCAGGCTATGGCGAATGATTGCGCTGGGGATGAGCTTGTGATGCAGCGAGCTGGCGATGCTGCTGACTTGAGGCGAGGAGCTCATTGTGATCAACACATGTGCATGTGATGCTGAACCACTGGCGGCTTAACAGTGGCTCGTCTACTGGCTCGTCCACTAGCATGGGGATCTGCCCGCGTGCGCCTGGACATGTGGAGCGCAGCGCGGAGGCGACTGGAGCGCAGAGTAGGGTATGCAGCCTTCTGCAGTCCTGTAAGATGTAATGGTCCACCCCGCACAACACGCGCAGAGGTCACTGGGTGATACGGACCATGACTCATGTCCACCTCCACCATCATCATTCCGTAGCCGCCAACCAAGACTTAGACCGGCAACGTAGATTGTACATAGCGCATGCATCATTTCACAAAGCAGAGCGAGAGACCCCTTTAGCCGTTCTCTCCATAACTCCATTGTAGGCCTTAATTCATGGTCGAGTCGAGCGCCAACTGGGCGTGTTGGTGACTGAAACTTGATACTGTAGTCACCTCTTAGCAGTTACTCAAGTGTCCATGATCCCATTCTTGCCATCATCCACTCGCACTTGAAGCCGTTAGTCGACGGGCTCAAACCAAAGGAGAGAGATCACGGGCTACGCAATCACAAACTTGCCAACTTACCGTCTCGATCCTTCAGACTTGAGGCTTAAGACGGCGCTCATCCCGCCACCCTTCATTACATTACCTTCGCATTCAACTCAACTCCTCCAACTCAAAACTCCTCCATCTTCCAACCACCACCTGCCCCGCGATGCCGTCGCGCGCATCCGACATGGCCCAGCAGGGCTTCACCGTGCTGTCGGCCAAGGCGGCCAACGGCGAGGTGGTCCACATCAACGGTGCGCTCATCACATGCATAACTGACATCCAGACCACGTTTACGTCTCCATGCCATGGTCGGACCGCGATGGTAGTCTATCATTCCAACCAAGCTGACAGCAGGCACGCCATACATTATCGCACGCATCCTCGAGTTCGTGTCGGCTGGAAACGCGCACAAAAGGGGCACCAACTCGCGGCACGTCGCCAAGAACGAACTGCACGTCAGATTGAGCATCTACTACCGCCCTGGCGATGTGAGCTCGCTTTGAAGGAAGAACTGACGCAGATCTCGGGACGACCCGTCAGTGACTTCCGCCAGCTACTGGCCGCCATCCATACGCTCGTCGAACCCGTCTCTGTCATCCGCGGCAAGTGCTACGTTCGACACAAGGAGAAGATCGACGACCTTGTACGCTGGCGCAACACCCCAGATCACTTCTACTTTAGCAAGTTCTTCGACCCATACATCAAGCGCGAGTATGAGGTACTTCGCACCGCGAGCGTGAACAACATCCCACCCGAGGTGAAGAAGGTGTTGCTTGAGCGCTACGAGTACCTCCTCACCGAGAAGGAGATGGTCGCCGACCTTATGGACGACTACCATTCCTGCAAGATCTGCGACAAGTGGGCCGCCGCGCAGCATACGGTGCGCTGCGAGCTGTGCCGTTGCTACTTTCACATGGCGTGCTTAACACCACCGCTGAGCGCCAAGCCAGCCAAGGGTTACTCGTGGGCGTGTCTCGGGTGCACGATCCAGCGGCGCATGGACGTCGAGAGCGAAAAATACCGCTTCGTGACCAACGGAGGAAGCGCGCCGCCCCGTGTCAAGCCCGGCAAGAAGGAGCGCGCGGCGATCAGCGACACGCCCGATGTCCAGTTCCGCGGGTGGTCGTGGCGGTACTTTGGGTGAGCTGGGAGTTGGGACTCGCTGACGGCAGCTTGCATACTCGGGCCGAGGACACGCTGAGCGAGGAGGACCTCACCTTCCCTCGTGCGGTGACGAGAGTCGGGCCAAGGTACACAGCCAACGTCCTCACATGGGAGGAGCAGCAGGCCGCAGAAGCAGCAAAGCAGGGCAGCTTACGGGCGTTGGGCCCGTCGCTCGAGACTCGTGAGCTGACTGGGAGAGAGTCACTGACATAAGCGGAGCGGGGTTTCGACCCTGACGAGAATGCGCATACGACGACGCTGACCGTGCTCTCAGAGCCAGACCCAGGGCGTGAGCAACCGCAGCTGATGGAGCTAACCTCAGTCGGACCGTTTATGGACGACGTTGCCCGCCTCAACCTCCCCGTCCCGCCATACGACATCAACCGCCTCAACAAGGGCGTCGTCGCGTATCACGACAAGGGAGCCGAAGAGGGCCTCAAGTACATGAAGATGCTGAAGCTCGAGGACTTTGGCAACCCCCTCATATGGACAGCGGCCGAGGACGCGATCCTCGAGGCCGAGCTGAGCAGGTACAGCGGGCTCGAAGCGCACGCCATCTCCAAGGCGGTACACAAACGCCCCGCCGAGGTTGTGCGCTACACCTTCAAATGGCGAAACAAGCGTCTCAAGACTGAGAACGACCTCATCCGCCAGCACCGCAAGGTGCACGGCAGCCACGGGAGGAACCACTCGAAGACGCTCGGCCCACCGAGTCTCGGCAAGATCCGCTCGCGCGCCGACAGTGAGGTCAGCGAGGACGAGGGATCGCTGTACAACGCGGCGTTTACCAGCGCCAACCGCATGGCCTGTGCCGCCTGCGGCACGCGCACCTCGAACGTGTGGTGGAAGTGTCCGCGCACAGTACAAGGGAACGCAATGTGCGAGCCCTGCGGCTCCAACTATCGCAAGTACGGCGTCATCTCGTTTGTTAAGAGCGAAGACGCCAAGCGCCCCGAGAAGAAGGACGTGCGCCGCCGCAAGGACACTGGGTCGGCCACATCTACGCCCGCGCCTGCAGCTCCCAAGGCGCCGCCATGCGCTCTCTGCAAGAAGAGCGACAAGAGCCTCCTCCGTTGCAAGACGTGTACTTTCCGCTGCCACGCTTCGTGCTACGGGGTGCGCGGCGAAGGACGTGTAGCGGACGGATGGGAGTGCGAACTGTGCGCCAACGCGCGCGAAGAGGAAGTCAACCTCGAGCCCCGATGTGTGCTCTGCCCGGCGGACATGTCGGTGGTGGCAGCGCTCACGCGGAAGAAGAAGATTGTGTACGACTTTGACGTGTTATCGGCCATGAAGCCGACCGAAGGGTGTCGGTGGACACATGCCTTGTGTTCGGCCTGGCATGCCGAGGTGCAGTACGCGGATACGGGGGCGTTCAAGGCCGTCGAGGGGATCAGTACTATCCCCCAGGAGAAGTGGGAGGGGGTGAGTAGGCGAGCGCGAGGCGGATCTAAGCACTGCCAGCAGCGCAGAGCCCGCAAACGTGCTTGTTGACACTTGCTGACACCAGACATGTACCCTCTGCAACCAACCCGACGGTGCCAAGCTCCCCTGTACCGACTGCGGCGCACGCTACCACGTCTCGTGTGCTTGGGCCGCGGGCCACCGGGTCGGCCTGGAAATGACGCTGGCCAAGAGCAAGGGCGCGACCATCGCGCGCTTCAAGGAAGACGCGGGCATCATGGCACCAGGTATCTGGTGCCGTTCCCATTCTCTCGAGGGACGGAGCATCTACGACCCCTTTGACATGGACGACGGCGAGACCGCGCTCAGCATCTACGCTGCGACTTACAAGGGGGTCAAGGGCGGATTTGCTCTGCTTCGCAAAGCGCAGCGCATGGATCAGGTGATGGATCAGGTGAAGGACGAGGAGGGTAAGGAGGGTAAGGAGAGTAAGGAGAATCTGCGTGTGTGTGGGAGTTGCGGGATTGACGCGTCTCCGCGCTGGCACGACGGGTTGTGCCATCTCTGCTGGTTTGCGGCTGGACGACCGTTGAAGCGCAAGGCGGACGAGATGGATACCAAGCCCACCGTTGGCGTTAATGGGCTTGTCGTACTGGCCTGACCCAGTCGTACCGTAGCACAGGTTACACAGAGCTGTTGTATGCATGTGATCGTAGTCTTATCATCGAATATATACTACAGGAAGGCGACTTTTGTTGTTCTATATAGCCACAGCTGCGATTCATTCAAAGCTATGCGCCGATTGGTAGGCCTGAGGCACTACTGGCGCCCATCGACGGAGCGGGGGATGCGCGTGAACCCAGGGAGAGGGGAGGTGAACACGTCCTCCCGCTGAGAGGGAGAGGTGGGGCTCAGAGGGATGGGCACGCCAGCGGCACGCGTAGGCGACATGGGGGTGAGCGGGTCGGCGCCGTTCGGGCTGGTCGCCCTGGGCGACAGGGGCGGCGTGACGAGCTTGCGGCTAAAGAGGAGGTTGTAGATCTTGGTCGCGCCCTTGGGTCAGCAATGCTGGGAGGGGTACTCACATTGAGACGTGGGTGCGCGAGATAGAACATGAACGCGACCTTGACGGTATAGTAGCGGGCTAAAGTTTAGTCCGACTGTACGTGTATTCGACTTACGAATCTGCGACACGAGAATAGGCAGAAGCAGACTCTCAAGCACCTGGAAGTAACCTAAGATAATAAAGTAGGCGAGAAGATTGTCCGTGTTACTGGCACGCTCCAGAGCGACTATGGCCTTGTACGCTGGGAAGATGAGGGTGAGGGCTCTGGTGGTGGAAGCGGCCATGTCAAAGAGGTTGAGTGGGACGAGGAGGACAAAGCTGGGGAGAGTCAGCTGGGACCGGGGCTGGGCAATGAGGGGTTGTTTGAGGGCAGAGTGGAAACACGGCCAAAGGACTTGAACTTGGACTTGGACTTACGCAACAACCGCGCCAACGACAAGCCGCACACGCTCGATCCCCGTAGCCTTCTCAGCCGCCACGACACTCTCGCTCCGTCCAAGCACAGCGCGAAGTCTCTCGACCTGCTCGTTGGCCGCCACGACCGCACGCTGCGTCTGCGGGTGACTCTTGATATTGTCAATGTGGCTCTTTGCGACGTTGAGATGGGCGGTTGCGCGGGCAGCATGGTTCGCTCCAGCAGCGCGGGCGCGCTGCAGTGGCGTCTGCTTGGTGGGCGCAGGGGTGGTGGTCGACATTGTTTCTGGAAAGAGGAAGGAAGGAGAAGGAAAGTGTGGAAAGTGTGGATGTGAGGGTTTATGTGTTGTGAAGGAAGGAAGAAGAAGTGACGTGGATAGACGTTGGGGTGAGAAGTCTGAGTGAGAAGAAGTGTGTATCAATGTGCCAGAGTGCGAGAGCGTGCGAGGTGGCGCATGCTTCTCTCTCAACTCTCAGCTCTCAGCTCCCAGTTCCCAGCTCCCAGATCACAGATCACACAACTGACGACTTGAAGCGTGGCAACGCCCTGGCAACTGGCGGTCATAGCGCCTCCGCCCTCCCGCCTTGGTCCATGCGTCGCATCGTTCGTCATCGCATTGGGTATGCGCCATGCATGGGTATCCTACGCTATCGCTTATCGCCCATCGGGAATCTGTCAATGTGTCTATGCCTTCTCACCGCTCTCCTCTTCTTCCTTAGGAGTCGCGGCTCCGCTCTTGCTCGGCGACTGTGCTCCGCTGGCCGGACCGAGCGGGGAGAACTTTTCGTCGCTCGGGTCATCGAAATCCTCTCCCGCGTCACGCTTACGCACCAGCTCATCCACCTCGATCAGGTAGCCGTTCAGGTCCTTCTCGTCCGGCTCGAACTGGAGACCGTCGACAATGGCGTCGTGAGCCTCCTCGAAGCGTCCCAGGCCGACGAGCGCGCGCGCACGGCTGGTGTCAGTGGAACGTGGCAGAGTGGGCCGAGTAGCGGGGTGTACGTCGCTGAGCTCATAACCAGGGTTGAATGGCAGTTGCGATTTGAATGTAGCAGCTGTTCGCGCCAGGGCACACTCACCGGAAATGCCCCTTGGCCCAGGGCCGCTTGAGGCTGATCACCGCGTCCGCGTCCGCAAGCGCATTGGCCCATGCGCCGGTCGCCGCAAACGCCGCGGAACGGTTGCATAGCGCAATGGCCGTCTCGTCGCGCGAGATCGCAGCGACTTCCCATGGCGGACGGGAGAGCGCCATGTCCGCGCTTCTCGAGTAGTTGTTGATCGCAACGGGGATGTTACCAGCCTTGAATGCGGTCTGGTGTTAACGCGAGTCGCCAAGAGTTCCCACGACCTCCCGTCGGCAGCAGGCAAATTATGACTGTTCCACAACAGGTGATTTGCAGGTTGGTTGCTCCTCACCCCCCTTCGCTGCGCTCGGCGCCGCGACACTCACGTTGCCCGCCTCCTTGACCTGCTTGATCTGCTCCGCACGCTGCGGCGGTGGCTGGACGTTTGGCGGAGGCGGCACAGCCTCGGGCGGCGCATTCTTCATGAACTGGTGCATGTAGTTGAGCGGGGTATAGTTGACGTCGCACACATCGCACACGGGCTGCTTGTGCTCGGCGCACACGACCATGTTCTGCACCTGTGGAGGATTGGTGTTGGGAATCGCAACGTCCACAATCGCAAAGGGCATGGTGCGCGTCGGCAGGCTGTCGAGAAGCAGCTGCATCGCCGGGTCGGCCTGCACCTGCATCGGGCCGCCCATGCCCATCGGCCCGGGACCGTGGCTGTGGCCGGGGCCGTGCGAGTGGCCGGGACCGTGGTTGCAATTGGGACCGTGGACGTGGTCTGCCATGACGAGCTGAGCTGAGGTGAGCTGAGATGAGATGGAGAGAATGTAATGTCTGGGAAGCCCAACATGGAACCAGAACACGTTTCGAACCAAGTGGAGGTTACGTGGAAGTCACGTGCCATCCACGTGTAAAACAACAAGGTGATGATCACGTTAATGGTGTAAACAAACAACCCCCACCTCCACCTTCCTCTCCATCGCTCACTTTTGTTCCTTTATCCATCCATCCACTTCCATCCACCCCACTTGTCACTGTTTCGGCTCCCACACAACCCCTGCACGGCTCCTCGTCCACGAGCCATGTCGTGAGGCCCCCCGTCGCGCTCCTGACCCCAGTACCTTCTCCGGCTCCCTCATAGGGAAGCGCAAGGCTGATCTTGTCGAGATTGCCGAGGCGCTCGGCGTCGACGATGCCGCATCCAAGAACATGGTCACTCTGAGGGAGGATATTCAGACTCGTCTTGACACCGACGCGGAAAAGTATCGCACCCACCCTCAGTTTGAGGGGCTGTACCGCCGCACCCGCCGGAGCCAGTGAGCCACCCACCCTCCACCCACCTTTAGTCTTGCTAACAACAGTGTCGAGGCGAACGACGACAGCGACTCACCCGCCCCCGAGAAGACGCCCCGAACTCGCCGCTCCCTCGCCAAGGTCGTGGACCACCTCACCGAGGCCGCGAGCGTGCCCCTTCCGGACTCTCCTGCGTGAGTTCTGAGCAGTTCACCGATGCTGATTGCAGGAAAGTCTTCCGCTCGGTCGCGCAGGACACTACCGAGGCGTTCCGCGAGGTCGCTGACGATGCTCTTGCTCTCGTCGAGACGGACACGCGTAATATCGTCGCCCGCCTCCGCGACGGTGCCGACGAGGTTGCCCGCGTAATTCGCCCGGTCGTGCACCACACGGAGGAACACTGGCGCAATGCGCGCGACGTAAGCATCCTCCAGAGATTCTCTGACACCAGATCTTCTCGCAGGCGGACAACCTCCTCATCGCGGCGATCGCGCTCGAGGGCGCCGCCTTGTACTATCGCGTTACGAAGTTCCACCACATCACGCTCACTTTCCCTCCGCGGGACACAGAACCCGGATCGTTCGGCACGTTTTTCGGGAATGCCTTCTCGTGGGCACCGACACTTGCTTGGACATTTGTCGTCCCCCGCTACTCACACTTCTGGCAGCGTTCGGATGTGTGGCCTGCCCTTACGTGGTGGTGAGCTGTGAGCATGCTGTACGCTGACGACAGGCTCGGCGCAACGGTGCTCCCGCCGCTCTTTCTCAGCACGATAGTGTCCTTTGTTCCACAGAAGGGCGTTAACCCCCGTCGGGGCGTCACGACGCGGTACCAGAGTGCGTAGCGGTTCAACCCAGAAGATTAGCTAACTCCAGGTGCCAACCCCCCGACACCGACCGTCGACGCGCTCACGTTTGCCATCTTCCGTTTCGCGATTCTGCTTGCGGTGCTGTACGACGCCGCCCCGTTCAACCTTACGTACGCGCTTAACCTCAGCGGCGACGCAACACTGCGTGTACTAAACGCTGGCGTTCTCTTTGCGCTTGTGCTTGCCCAGCGTCTCGCCGCCTAATATCCAAATCTATATCCCTTAAACCTTCGTTCTTATGTTTATTTTTTCCTGCAAAGAAGATGTATCGTTTGAAGAGCACTCGAATGGGGTAGTGAATGATTTGTTTGTTGGAATGGGGTAGACTTGAGGTAAACTAGTTTGGGCGGGTAAGCTGACGGGCGGGGGGTCCAAGCCTCAAGGGGTCCCTGACCCCACGCGTCCCAGGAACCGTGCCACTCACTCCAGCAATGACCATCCACACCCATCTGTTCTGTTGAGTATTGGACCTGTTTAAACATCTCTAGCATCGCAATCTCTCCTCACTCCTCACTCCCCACTCCCCACTCTCCTCTCTCCCATCCCCACCCGTGCCGGTCAAATGACACGGTCACAGGTGGGCCCTCCCACTCCCAGTCCCACTTCTTCCCCCTACCCCTTCCCAACCATCGACGACCGCGTCCAACAAAGCATCGACCTTTGGGCGCGCAACCTCCGCACACTCTTCGACGACGCACGGGAACGCTTCTCGGATGTGTCGTGGGAGACGGATATTGGCGACCGCGTGTGGGCACATAAAGGTGCGGCGCCATTCACAAGACATGCTGACTCTAGCCATCGTCTATGTGCGCGCTCCCAGTACGTGATCCAGAAATCACCTTGCCACCGTGTCATCACAGTTGCCTGCCTCGCTTTCCATTCCTCTCCCTAACAGTTCCTCTTCATGCCGTGCGCTCTGCACACTCCTTGGTTCATCCCCCAAGGAACCCAGGAAGAGCAGCTGGACCCGCTCTGTTCACCTGCACACTCTGAGCCATCACACAAACTTCATCCCCAACCCACCAGACGAGCAGTCCTACTCTTCCTACTCCCGACGCACGTCTCGCTCCACTCTCCGCTTGCCGATCGTCACGCGCTAACGCCCGCAGAAGCTTTCAAAGACCGCTATTTCATCACCGGGGCCAAAAGCATCACGCTCGCGCGCTCGCCCACAAGCTTAAGCGGACCCTCCCCAACACCCTACCTCCTCTCCGCAAGCTCTGCTCACGGAAGCCCCTCTCCCAATCCATGGCGCGCTGCATCGTCGTCCCTCTCGGTCGACACGGCAGGGAGCGATGGCACGCTTCGCGCGCCGACCGTCAGCGTTGCGGGCTCGAGCGCCGACGGCGTGCTCCGTTTACGACACGAGGACGCGCCGGAGCTGTTCCGTGCCCAGCTCGAATGGCTGTACACGGGCGAGGGGTTTGGCGATGTCGTCGAGTGGATCAGCGGCGAGCGTGAAGGTACTTCGAACACGTCTCTTCGCGATAGTCTGGGGCGGCGAGGAGACGTGTCCGAGCGCCGAGACAAGCTCGGCCAGGACCTCACGTACATGTGGACGAGCAAGCTGTACTGCGACGTCCGGATCCATCTCGCCTCTCCAGAAGGCGATGGGTATGACTCGGACAGCTCTGGCGCGTCAGACGACTCGCTTGCAGCAACGGTCATCTTCACCGCACACCGCTTCATGCTCATCAGCCGGTCACCGTACTTCGCCACCCTGTTCCTCAACGAAGACTTCCGCCCCTCCACTGCCGACGTCCACCTTTCCACACCTCCCTTTACCCCCGCCGCGCTCCACTTCTGTCTCGGGTGGATGTACGCTGGACACCTCGACTTCTCCAACCGCTCGTACGACCTCCTCACCGCCTTCCAGATATACCGCGCAGCCGAATATCTCCAACTCGACTGCCTGGTCGAGGAGATCGAGTCGCGCATCGTGCACGACTTTTGCGATGGTCTCGACTACAACAGGTGTCACTGCCGCCGCTGCCTCAGTCGTGTGCCTCGCGTTTGGCGCTTCGCCGGTGCCAGCGACGTCGGTGCGCTCGAGTTACAGCGTCGTGCGCGTCGCTTCATCCTCCGCGGATGGGGCGAGACGTGGGGCCGTGAGATTGGGATGGCGGAAAAGGCAGAGCGCGATGACCTCGTCAGAGATGTCCTTTCGTCCATGACGCCGAGCAGCGTCGTCGGCGCATTCCGCGCGATCGCAAACATCCGCCGCCGCATCGACCACTTTACACATACCCGTGGCGCAGACACGACCGGCTGGGTCGATTCCATCAACGACATGGTCCAGCCGATCCAGCGACGCGCGCGCGAGTTCCTCGCCTCCAGCTTCCCGCAGGTGTGCGAGTCGAAGGAGCTCTGGGACCTCTTCTCGGGCAAGGGCTTCGCGGACGAGGTACTTGACATCTTCTGGCGCGAAGTTGTGGAAATGACCGGCCGATCCCCGACGTTCACCGTGGCTCCAGTCGTATACGAGACGATCGTGACTGCACTGCTGCGCAAGGTCGACCCGAAAACACTCGAGGCTGTACTTCCGACCCGCTCGGCAAATCGACACAAGGTTGAGATGGCACGAGACGCAGTCCTGAAGCATATCAAGAAGCGTTGGGTTTCGATCCAAAACGAGGGTGGCTTTGTGGCGCTCAAGGGGCGAACCCTTCAAGAGATCGCCAGCGGTGGGTCCTTTCGAGAACTAGCTAACGTGCAGCTATTGAGGTGCCCGCCAAAGAGCTCGCCGCGACTCCGCAGGTCCCCTTTCCACGCGTGCGCGACAATGGATTCCCCCGAACAACGTCACGAGCACAAGGTCTGGGCGATCGCGTCCGGAGGACCTCTGCTCGCAACTCGGTCCAGTCTGACACAGCGACAGAGCCGAACGGGCTACGGAGACTGCGCCTGTCATCCTCGGCGTCAATCACCAGCACTACCTCGACATCCCGTGCCCCAAGCGCGCCGCAGCGGCCTGCACCAACGGGCCCTCAAGCCCGCTCGCCAACCGCAGCTGGCAGGACACCCGTTGTGTCAGTGGGGTCCAAGCGCGGCCTTCGCTCGGGCCAGAACTCGCCCACTCCCAGCCGACAGGGGCAAGTGATGAGCGGCCCTCCACGCCCGCTCCTTACGGGTGTGGGTCGCGTCACGCGTCAAGGGTCTGCTAGTAGCAGGCCGTCCTCACCTGCCATCAGCTCCCCGCTATCACCCGCTGTGCGCGCCGAATCGCCTGCTCCACTCCGTCTCCCCTCATCCTCCAGAACGTCATCTCTCGCCTCTCACTCACGCAACCCCTCGTCCACATCCCAACCACCCACTCCCACATCCCCAGTCCAGAGTATACGAACCCAACGATCCACAGCGTCCGTACGATCTGCCGCGTCACGCGCGACCGCTGCGTCAACGTCCAAGGCCAGGATGCCAGCTGTAACGGCCAGTTCCACTGCGGCCAAGCCGAACAGCATCAAACCCGTGCGTGGCGAGAGCAGCGCGGCCAAGCCGGCCTCGACGGTGCGCCCGAGGACCGTGTCGACTGCCGAGGTCAAGCCGAGTCGCGTGAGCGACGCAGCGAAGCCGACTCGCCCAATTGCGTCGTCGAGCCGGCTCAGCGACACGGCAGTGACTCGCCAACGGACCGTCTCCACGGCGTCCAAGGCGCCGGACGTGACTGCGAGAGCACGCACCGTCTCAGCGGCACGTGCTGAGTCCTCAAAGCTCACATCAACCCTCGCGACGCGGACTCGTGACCTCTCGACAACGGCGCCTTCGGAAACCAAGCCTCCAGCGGTGCGGAAACGTACGGTGTCGACAGCTAGTCGCGCTCCCGAGCCCAAACCTACCCCGCCAACGCGGACGCGGACACTATCGACTGCGACCACCAGCACCGGTCCTGGAACGGCTGCCGCTGCGGCTGCGTCGAGGCAGCGCACATTGTCAGCGGCGAGTACCCGCTCCCGTGCACCCAGCATGTCCTCCCTCGCGCCGAGTGTCGGTACCGTGGCTAGTCGCACGTCGACAATGTCATCCGCGAGCACAGCGGCCAAGGCCCGCGCGTCGACTGGCTCGATGCGGACCACTGTGAGCTCGAGCAAGGCGACGCCCGTGCCCAAGGTTGCGGCCAAGCCGACTGCGGCAGCTAGGGCGACGCCGGCTGTCCGGCCCACCCCCAGCACTGCAGCGAAAGCCGGCCCAAGTACCGCAAAAGCTTCGTCCAGTACGCCAGCCAAGGCCGCCTCCATTGCACCCAGCAAGGCAGCTTCCATCACCGCCTCGAGACCGCCCGCGCTCAGGACCTCGGCGTCGACCAAGTCGCTCGCGTCGACCTCATCACTCGGCGCCCGCGCGTCTACCGTCCCGCGAACGCCCACCACCTCAACCAAGACGGTGACACCGAGCGCCTCGTCTTCGCGCCTCACCACGACGACCCCACGCACCCGTGCCACCTCGCTGAACACGCAAGCAACGCCTCCGCCTCGTCCCCGCACCTCCTCCTCCCACACGCCATGGAAGCGTGCAACGCCTCTTCCGCCAACCGTCGCCGGCGTCGCGGGCCAGCGCGCGCCGCGCCAACGGCCGAGCCTTCGCTCATTAAGCGGGAGCACGGAAGGGCCACCCGAGGCGATCACGCCGCGCGTGAGCGACGCGACCGAGCCGATCCTCGTGTTAGACGAGGACAACGAGCTGACCTTTGAGCGCGAGCGCGAGCGCAATGCGGACAAGGTCCCACCCGTCCCGCCGATCCCCGAGAGTGTACGGCGGCGGAGCACCGCCGAAGTCGTTGTCGAGGTCAGCGTGCCTGAGGAGAATGAGGATGAGCTGGCGGAGGAGCTGGCCATCCCGCAGGTCGTCGAGGAGGCGCCGAGCGACTCGGAGAGTGTGTACGAGAATAGCGCGTACGACGAGACGGCGTCGAACAAGGACAGCGCGTACGCTGAGTCGGACCGGGACAGCACGTACCAGGAGTCCGTGGCGTCTGCTGTGCGGTCTGTGGTTTCGCAAGAGTCTGTCGCCTCCAAGAATACCGCTTCCGAGCGCACAGAGGACGAGCACGACGGATCTGTCAACGGGAATGTCGAGCGGTCGGCAGAACAGTCTAACGGCGCACTGGTGGACCAGCCTGTTGACACTTTGGTGGACGAGGCCGAGATGGCCGCAGACGCGGCAGAGCGCACGACACCTCCGGCGTCAACCCACGCGCCGTCGCCTAACGGCACACCGACGCCGAGAGAGCGAGGCCGAGACACAGAACCGCCACTCATGCTCAACAGAGACTCTGAGCGCGAGGCCAAGACACCCACGCCGGCCTCGCCGTTCCCACCAAGCCGAACGCGCACGCCAACCGCGTCGTCACAGGCTTCTCTGACGTCGCAGGCCTCAGTGGCCTCGCATTCATCTGCGTCGCAAAGACCCCAACCGTCGCACACCTCGCTCGCGCCGGCGCCAGCTCTCCGCTCACCCGTATCTGCGGACCAGCTCCGCCCCGTCTCTGAGCATCTACGCTCCCCCGCGTCGACGGACCAACTGCGTCCTGCCCACCTCCGCTCTCCGCCTACCACGCGCGCTCCACTGCCAATCCCCACCCTTCGCGCGCCTGGAGCCTCACCCCCTTCGCCACCCCGCTACCTCTCCGCCAACGCCCGCTCCCCACGCTCATCCTACTCGTCGTCTCCCATGAGCGTCATCTCCCGCGTCGCCAGCGAATCCGGCTCCCTCCGCTCCCTCAATTCCGGCTGGCACCCCGCCCACGCTTTTGACCCCCCCAAGAAAGCAGCGGCCCCAACCCCCCTCCCACCCCCTCCAACCCCTGAGGAAGAAGACGGCTGCGAGCCCTACTCTGGTCTCGGCGTCCATCTACACATTGGTATCCCAGCCATTGTAACCCGCGGCCGGCGCCGTTTCCGCGCCAACGTAAAATACCTCGGCACGCTCGCCTCCCGCTCTGGTGCCTGGGTCGGCCTCGAGATCCAAGACCGCGAGTTGGGCATGGACACTCTACCAACCGGTGCCATTGACGGCATCAGGTATTTCCACTTCACCCCGCCCCCCGATGTTCCAGGCGACAATGACAAGGGCGACCGACTACGCCGTATCGCCATGATTGCTGACGAATTGCGCCGCACTCCAAACCAGAATCAGAACAAGCTGGGACTGGGCCTGATGCGCTCGGCCAGCCCGTTCTCCATCACGGACGGCGGACCGGAACGGCCCCGCGCCATGTTTGTGCGTCCGTCAGACGTCTTGTTCGTCATGGGGAGTGGCGAGTAAGTGATACTGTGATACTGTAGGTCTAGGTGTATATGTAGGTGTAGGAATATATACGCATCTGTCTTTTTGGCGTGTGTGTCTAGTATACATTGCGTGGATGGATTGCGCTGTGGAAGACGTGTTTACTCTTTGGCGTTGACAGCGCAGTTCAGAGTCTGCTCTGAACAGCATTACGGGAAGCGGAAAGTCGCAACTAACGGAAATCGTCACCATGGAAAGCACAGGAAGTTAGCCACTTCTCACGGCGCTGTACATATACATTCAGCGAACAGTGCTGTGGGGGGAGAAAGGATCTGTAGCCGCTCACGGCACAGTCAAGTCCACGGGCATGTAGCCGCAAGAGCCAAGATGACGCAGTGATACCGCACCGCCGCGACGCCGCGACGCACCAAGGACAGATGAGATACATTTTGGAATAGCTGGTACATAGCACAGACGGTACACTAGGTGGTGCAGGGGATAACTCTGAGGGGTGACTCGGATGGCTCACCGCTGGCGCGGCTCGCTTTCGCTACGCCCCCGGACTCATGCTCGACCGCCCACTCATCTGGCTCTGCACCTCGAGAGGGAGCTGCGTCGCCGCCTCGACGGCTGCGCGTACTTCGCGCGCCATCATGTCGATGCCCTCCCACATGGTGCCGTAGGCCTCGAGGCCGCCGAGAATGATCTTGACGTTTGTGAGCAGGCTCTCAACCTCCTCAGAGCGCGCCTCAGAGTACGTCCCAAACGTGTTCTCGGCTTGTACTGCCAGCACAAGGAGGAGGAATGCGTACGCGCCCGCAATAAGGCCACATGAGCAGAAGGGGATCCACTTGGGCGAGCCGTCGAGGGCCAGCGCCGCACTGCGGTGCAATATTTCGAGACGCACAATCGTGTGAGCGGCCGTCGCGCAGCGGGCGAGGCTGATGCCAGGCGGGAACACTTCAAGCGCTTGGGCTGCCTTGACGTCGTCCGTTGGAGCGAGGTCGCCGTTTTCGTCGACACCCCACGCCTTGTGCTTCTTGCTCGCGTTGCTACTGAGCATGCTGCCAGACACGCTCGGAGGCGCGACGGGCTGTTGCGGCACACCGGCCGGTGCCACTGCCGGCAGAGCGGGAGCTGCAGCCTCCAAAACCGCGGTTTGGAGATTGCTCTGGTACGAGCCGCGCACGTTGAGCTGCGTGAGGTCCTGCAGGCCCGCGTTGTTGTTCGAGCCCTCGAGAGCGGGGAAGGGTGTCGGGTCCGCATCGGGGTTGATCGTGTTGATCAGCGACTGAGCGCCGCCCTGCTGCGCGAACCAGGGCGTTGGGAGGTAAGTCGGGAAGTTCTCCGGCTGCCACATGTCGTCCACGATCGAGTCGTTCTGCAGGTTATAGTGCCAGTTGTTGGCGAGGGCGGGGTTCAACGGCGCGACCGGCGCGTTGGCATTCGGCATCTGAGGCGACTGCGTATAACTTGGCGACTGCAAGTCGACGCCACCGACGCTTGGCGAGGCAATGTTGGTGTTCTGGCCGTTGAGGGCCGTAGCGTTTTCCTGGTTCATGTTGCCGGGCGAGCTCGTCGGGTTGGCCATCGTACCGTTGCCATTCGAATGCGGCTGCGAGATGGGCGGCTGGTACGCTTGCTGACTAAACTGCTGTTGTTGTGGCGGTTGACCCTGCGTACCGAGGCTCGCCATCAACTGGTCGACCTGGTACACGTCGCTGTCGCTGAAGCTCCCGTCGAGGCCATGGCCGGGCATCATTGAGTTGCCCATGCCGAACGTGTCGAGGCCCCCGAACGGCCAGCCACCGGGCATCGTCGGCATGTCCATCATCGGCTGCTGCGCCGGGGTAGACATCGTCTGTGAATAGCTCGCGCTTGGCGGAATGCTTTGCGGCGTCGCCGTACCGACAAACTCGTCCTCCTCGCTCTCCTCGTCGTCACTCGACCCCTTCAGGCCGCAGATGCGCTTGGAGAACAGCGACACCTCAGGGAACGCCGTCATGCGGTGCTGGTGGATGTGGATGACTGCTGTCAGCGCCTCAGGCGAACCAACTCACCAGCAAGGCCAAACCGGGTCGCAATCTGCTGATTACGCACAACGTCCTCCTCGCCGCCAGGCACCTGCTCCACAACGGACATCTTCTCCGTCTGCTTCATGAGCTCCATGATCTGGCGGTCAATGGCAACCATCTGCAGCCGCTTGAGCTCCTGCTGTTCCGGCGAGATCTCGGGCGCGTCGTGAGCCGATCCCCACCCCTTCATACCGCCCTCAGCCGGTGCGCCATCCATTGCAAGCACATTGATCATGTTGACGACGCGGAAGCACTGGCGGATACAGTTGATCCAGGTGCTCCACGTGCGGTCCTTGTCGGAGCAGACGGGGAAGTCGACCTTGATGCTGGGGTCGTCGGGGCCGAGCGGCGGCTGCAGGCCTGACACAAGTCCCGACGTGAGTTGGTAAACGTACAGGATCCACCAGGTGCGGCGCTTCATGTCGCGGCGCCAGTCGATGCCTTCGAGAGAGAAGCCTGTGCCGCCGGCGTCCATGTCGTGGATCCCCATCGAGACGGCGATCTGCACGGCCTGGCGGAAGAGGTCCATGGCCGCACTTGCGTTGTTTGTGCTCCCCCATTCCCACACTGCGAGGATCGTGAGCGCTTGAATGGCCTCGATGCCGCCCTCGGGCCCCAACGCCATTGCGCGATGAACTGCCTCCATCGTCTTGCGGCCCAATGCCGCCGACGCAGACGAGCGCAGGCGCTTTGAGCGCGGCGAGCGCGGGTCCAGGTCCATTGGGTGCGGCGCGAGCGTCATGACCGTCTGCGCAGCCAACAGGAACGGCGAGTCGGGCAGCAGCGTCGGCATCACGTCCACGAGGTAGTGTCGCGGCGGCATGACCGCGAGGAACGGGTGCACCTCATTGTAGTAGCATCGGAAGCTGTTGTCAGCGCCGAAATCGGGGCAAACTTACATCTCGTCACGATCAGTGAACATGCGCACCACGTTGGACGGGTCGTCACCCGGTTGCGGTTCGGCGTGCCTCAGATCATACTGCGGTACGCCAATGAGGCTGTCCAGCTTTTTCAGGAACTCGGAAAGGGCAGATGGCGCAGCCGCTGGAGTCAGCATGCCTCAGGTCAGGGGTGGCCGGCTCGGATAGCTGTGGGAACTCACGGTTGCGCTTCTTGCGCGCACCGCCGCGCCTCGACCTGACGTAGATGCATTCGAGCTGTTTTTGCTGGCACTGAAGTTAGCGAGCGAGTCGCGACCAGCTGAGCGAGGAAGAAGGAGAGGGGGCAAGTCGGGCTGTGCGGGAGCGGAATGACGGTGAAGTTGAAATGCACGTACTTGAAGGCAGGAGGGCTTGCCTCCGTCACACTTGGCCTTCTTCTTGCGACAGCTTAGGCAGGCGGCCTTAACTGGGCCATGTATGGGTTGGTCCTTGTCTTTAGGCCACTTGCCGACGCCCGCGACAGGTTGGGAGTACTGGCCGTTCTGATTCATGGCGAGGTGGGCCGCGCGAAATTGATGACAAAGCAAGCGGTCTTGAGGCTCCAGGCAACAGTCGTGACAATATGGGTGTGGAAGTGGATGGAGGGTGGACGACGAGGATGAGGGTGGAGTGGGGGATGGTTGAGAATGTGTGAGTGTATAGATACTGTGGAGAGTGAGGAGGTCGGAGGTTGGAGGTTGGAGGTTGGAGGTGAGGTTGGAGGGAAGGAGGGAGAGTGATACTGTTGTAATGTAATAGGTGATTCCGGTTGAGGGGTTGAGGGCGGAGGGAGGAAGGCGGAGGGGGAGAGGAGAATGAGGGAATACTATAACCTGATAATTGATGATGATATAGACTTTGGACTTGAATAAGCAGGCATAAGACCAGAGGACTTACCTTTCCTTCGGCCCCCGATCCCTCCTCTCTCCACCGCCAGAACATGCTCGTCAACCTGTGCCACTCAACCTTCCCACATAAACACAGCCTTATCCATGCATCCATCTAATGCATGCAAACGTGCTGCCTGTTGGAGAAGTGTGGATGGCGGTGGCGGTGGCGGTGGCGGGGGCGGGGGCGAGCGGTGACGGTGAGGGTGAGAGCGGCTGTACTGCCCCGGGTCGCTGAGTGAGCTGTTCTAGCTGTTCCTAGCAGCAGGGCGCGCGACAGGCACACTGGGATAGTTTCACGCGCAATTCAGTCTGGTGAGAGGACTAGAGGACTAGAGTCTAGCTGGGGTAGCTTACGGTGGCAGCATGTCCGTTCAACCGCGGCCGCAGGATCACAGTGACCATAGGGTGAGACAACTTTACGGAGGATGGTACGATGTACTTGCCAGCTTGCCAGCTTGCCAGTCTGGTTTTATTAGGCGGGGCTGGTCGGTCCAACAGGGTGCAGCTTGTGCAGGGGGGCGGTATACGGGTCGGGTTTCATCGAGCTCTCGGTATCGTCGGACTTGTTGTTGATCGATGATACCAGACACCAGCCACCGCCCAATATGACGCGACAAGAGACGCAACGCGGGAATAGGTAATCTGGGCTGATCGCAACGCCCTTGCGCTGCGACAGCATCCAATGCATACGTCTACACATCTCAACATATCGCCTATCCTCTGTTCATCGTGTTCCCTGCGCCCTTCTTGTTGTCGTCGGTGAACTGGGCCCAGTTCTCGTCCTTGAGCCGTTTCTTCTCGGCAGCCTCCTCGGCGCCAGCAGTCCCGTCATTCTCCATCTCGAGCTCGAGCAACTCTGACTCGGTCGGCGCGTCATAGCTCGCTTGTCTGTCTGTTAGCTGGCATTCTCCACTGACACGCGGCGACCGACTCACCCTCCACCGCGGATAATGTTCCCCCGCCTGTCCTCTTCGGCGAGATACTCGTCAATCGTCATGGTCGGCAGCCTGTGACTCGAGCGGAACACGTCCGAGCGCAACCTCTCGCGGTCACTCATCGCGCTTGTGCTCGGCAAGATCGTGAAGGGGCGCAGCACACGCCCACCGCCAGAGATCAGCTCGCGCGGCTTGTACTGGCCTGGTGCACGGTCGAGACGCCACGTGCTGTCCGTCTCCTCGGTGCGTCGTGCGCGGGGGTCCTCCAACGGTCCCTGCGTCGGCTCGGGTGGAGCGAGAGCGAGGATCTGGAGTTCCATCGCGTTGTTCCCCACGCTGCTGACGGCCAAGTCGGCGAGCAGGCGGAGGAGGAGGATGGTGGGTTCGCGCACGTCCGGCTCCTCGTCATTCACCGAGGTAGAGGACGGCTTATCCGACGGCAGGAGAGCGAGGATGAAGGCGACGGGGTTGGACCCGGCGTCAGGCTGGCCTGGCAACGCCGACTATTATCAGCATAGTTTGGAAGGGAACGTACGCTAATCTTCTCTCTCAACTCTTTCGAACGTCTATGCGCCG